>NC_067155.1:17886599-18118247 GCF_903995435.1 Acomys russatus
CATTAGATGGTCTGGGCGTCCAGTGGCCTCTAAATCTCACCTCCTAGGGATGGATGGATGGCACGTTAGTTAGAGCAGGCTCGCCTCCTTTTGTATATTTCTCTACATGAGGTTTATGATTCGCTGCTGCTGCTGCTGCTGCTGCTGCTGCTGCTGCTGCTGCTGCTGCTGCTGCTGCTTCTGCTTCTTCTTCTTCTTCTTCTTCTTCTTCTTCTTCTTCTTCTTCTTCTTCTCTTCCTCTTCTTCTTCACGTCAACACAATACTGAACACTCACTAGCTACCGTTTTTCCTGTCCCCGAAGACTGGACTTTTTACCGAAGATTGCTAAAAATCTTCGAATTAAGTATATTAAAAATGTGACTCTAGCCGGGAGGTGGTGGCGCACGCCTTTAATCCCAGCACTCGGGAGGCAGAGGCAGGTGGATCGCCGTGAGTTCGAGGCCAGCCTGGTCTACGGCTCGAAAAACCAAACGGGGGAAAAAATGTTACCCGGACTGGCTTCAAACTCCTGCCTCGGTCACCATCTTGGAGTGTGAGTGTATCTTTAGATTAGGTGGGGAGATAAATATGGAGCCAGTAAAGTAGGAGGAGATGTAGATTGTCATAGTCGTCAGGGATGGTTCTTATCTTACATGCACGGGCGTTTTGCCCGCATGTCTCTGCACCACACGCATGTCTGGTGCCTGGGGAGATGGGAGGAGGGTGTTATGGTGTTAGATCCTCTGGAAGCGGAGTGACAAAGGGTTGTGACCCTTGTGGTGTAGGGACTCCAACCAGTTCCTGTTAGAGAAGCCGGTGCCCTTTTTTGTTTTGTTTTTCGAGACAAAAAAGAGTTTCTCTGTGTAGACCTGGATGTGTTGGACTCGCTTTGTAGACCAGGCTGGCCTCGAAATCACAGCGATCCGCCTGCCTCTGCCTTCCGAGTGCTGGGATTAAAGGCGTGCGCCACCACGCCCGGCTTAGCCTGTGTTCTTAACTGCTTCTCCATCTCGCCAGCCCCAGGGAAGATTTTATAACAGACACCTGGAGGAGAGGAGCGAGCCATAGGCCATGGGAACAGCCTCTCCACGCCTGAAGATGTGCGTGTTGGTGCAGCAGGTCAGGAGCAAAAGGTGAGAGGGGTGTGTGTGGGTGGCGGGGCAGGCTGCTGCTGAGCTGTGGCGTTTGGACTCTGACCCCTTGTTATTGAACTCTGGTGTTCAGATGTTTCCCTGTCCCTGGTCTCCTAAGGGAAAGCAGCCAAGTGCAGTAGAGAGAGAGAGAGAGAGGAGAGAGAGAGAGAGAGAGAGAGAGAGAGAGAGAGAGAGAGAGAGAGAGAGAAGCAAAGCAAGATGGGCTGTGGTTGAGAGGTTTCCTGGAGGCTGGGGCGAGTTGCAGATGTGGGTGTTATCTCCAGAGTGTGTCTAACAAACAGAAACGGGCTGGTGTTTTTGTTTTCCCCCCAAGACAGGGTTTTTCTGTGTAGCCTTGGCTATCCTGGACTTGCTTTGTAGACCAGGCTGGCCTCAAACTCACAGGGATCCGCCTGCCTCTGCCTCCCGAGTGCTGGAATTAAAGACGTGCGCCACCACACCTGGCTGGTGTTGTATTCTTTTTAAAAATATTTGGGTTTTTTGTTTGTTTTGTTTTGCCAGGCAGTGGTAGCACACACCTTTAATCCCAGCACTTGGGAGGCAGGGCAGGCGGATTGCCGTGAGTTCAAAGCCAGCCTGGTCTACAAAGTGGGTCCAGAGCAGCCAGGGCTATACAGAGAGACGCTGTCTCAATAAATACATATATTTGTTTCTATTTTATGCATAGGAGTGCCTTCCCTGCACATATATAAGTGCACACTGCAAGCATGCCTAGTGCCCAGGAAGCCAGGACAGGGATGGTATGTGTGTGTGTGTGGGGGGGGGGGTGCGCGCACCTGTGTAGAACAAGATACTGTTTTTTGTTTTGCTTTTTTTTTTTTTTTTAAGATTTATTTATTCATTATGTATACAGTGCTCTGCCTGCATGACAGGAGAGGGCACTAGATCTCATTATAGATGGCTGTGAGCCACCATGTGGTTGCTGGGAATTGAACTCAGGACCTCTGGAAGAGGAGTCAGTATTTTTAACCTCTGAGCCATCTCTACAGCCCGATACTGGTTTTTTTTAATCGTTGTTCTTGGAGGGTTCGGGGTGGATGGACAGGTCAGTGCCAGGGCCGGTAGCCTGTGTCGTTCTTCCTTCTAGTGTCCACACGGACACTTCCTGGCAGTGTCCGGCACTGCTAACCATCCTTCTTCTGTCCACCTTCGCGATGTCTCTGGGTCCTTGAGTCTCCCTCTCCCAACCCTGTTCTCCATACCAGGGCCCGAGCCCTCTTCTCACCAGGAAGGCAGTTAAGTTTCCTTGACTCCCGGGAAGACCCAAAGGTCAGTAGAATGGAGTGAAAGACAGGCAGGGCTCGCGGTGAGGGCGAGAGCGAGGTCCAGGGCACAGTCTCGGGAGGGAAAGACGAAGGAAGGGAGAGAGGTGGTTAAGGGGGAAGCAAAGGACCCAGTAGGGGGAAGGAGACTGAGGGAGCCCCGGCTCAAAAAAAAAAAAAAAAAAAAACAAATGGAACGGAAGTCCTAGGGGTTGGGAGACCGAGGCCAAATAAGGGGGTGGGAGGAGCTGGTGGTGGGAGGGAGGGGGGAGAAGAACAGGGGAGGAATGAGAGGGAGGAGGGAGGAAGCGGAGGACAGGGAAGAGGGGCGGGGCCCTGACGCGAGCAGCTTCCGGGCGCAGCCCGCCCAGCCCGGCCCGGCCGCGGGCGCCGTCCCTTTTCCTTGTATGGTCGGAGCCCGAGCCCGACCGACCGAGCTCCGGAAATGCCCGATCGCGGTCGGCCCAAGGTTCCTGGGGTCTGCCCGTGCTACAAGGCCGCTGGTCTTCCGGTGTCTGCGCTCCCCCCACCCCAAGTTGCCAAGGGTCGGTAGCCTGAGATCCCTGGTCTGTAAAGCGCCCCCCTCCGCCGCCCCCGCTCCAATCCGGAAGGGCGGGCGTGTCTATAAATCCTAAACGCTTTTGAGTTTGAGGCAGGGGGATTGCCAAGAGTTGCAGGCAGCTCGGGGTTTCAGGTGGAAATCCAGTCTCCCCCGTCTTCCTCCCCGACCCTCCGCAGGAAAAAAATCCGTACAGAGGCGGGCGAGAGGGCTCCCCGGAGGAAAGGCGCTTGCCGTCAAGCCGTGAAGCCCTAGTTCGATCCCGGGGCCCACCTTGTGGACGAGCCTGGCTCCTGACCTCCACACGACCCGTTAAAAAATAAAATAAAATTAGCCGGGCGGTGGTGGCGCACGCCTTTAATCCCAGCACTCGGGAGGCAGAGGCAGGCGGATCGCTGTGAGTTCGAGGCCAGCCTGGTCTACAAAGTGAGTCCAGGACAGCCAGGGCTACACAGAGAGACCCTGTCTCGAAAAACCAAAGAAAAAATAAAATAAAATAAAATTTAAAAAAGCCAGGCATGGTGGCTTGCGCTTGTCATCCCAGCATTTCAGAGGCTGAGGCAGGAGATTGCCGAGAGTTCTAAGGCCAGCTTGAGCTACGGCTGACTTTGTTTCCAAAATTATAAAGTTAAACTAAAAGTAGTAAGTCCTCTGTCAAAAACTGATGGTCCTCAAACCCACCCAACCCCAAGCCCGGCTCTCTAGGCGGGGTGCACGGTCTCCTAGGTCCCAGCTTCGGGGTGACCCTTGCCCCTGGCCACCCGGGCTCGCGTTCCAGCACATTCCGTCCTCGCCGCCCCGCCCCGCCCTCCTCCCCGCCTCCCTCCCTTGGCCCCGTGGGGACGGAAACATCCCTGCCCGAGCTGGGTCAAGAGCCGGAGGGACAGGACCCGAGCGGCCCCTCCACACCAGGAGAACTGGCTCTCCTTGTTCTCCTCCTGGATGACCTCATCTCGCCACGCCCCCTCAGGTGAACAACCGGGCTGGTAACGTCACTTCCTGCCAGGTAAGCGCTGCCAGGCAGCAAGGCTCCCAGGAAAGGTCTGGAGGTCAGTTTACCCGCCGTTCACATGGCTGTAGGCGGCGAAGACGACAACTTCCATCTCAGTTCACACTCAAGATTTTATTTAAAAATTCCAAAAGGACCCACAAAAATAGACTTGTACGATAGCAATATATTACTTAATATATTATAGAATACTTAACACAGCGTTCATTTCAACATTACAAAAAGATAAAACGAAGTAGACGACCCAATATATATAAATACTATAAAATCTTATTACAATAAATAAAGTCGTCATAAATAAAGGGCCCACTGGCTGGGGGAGAAGGGGTTTGGCAATGGCTTTGGCTATTTGCTTTGGGAGGGAAATTTGAGCACCAGGATTCTCCCTCAGGAGAGGCTTTCACCACCAGACATTGAACCTTGGGTGGGTGGGTGGGGGCGTGGGGTCTAAGTAAAAACTGGGACGGGGTTGTGGGAGCCAGCTCTTCACAGCACTTAAGATTCCAGGAGACCAGAGTTTGGGGGGGAGGGGCTGGTGCACACCTGTAACCCCAGAATTGGGGAAGCTAAGGCAGGATTATCTTGAGTTCAAGGCCGGCCCGGGGTACAGAATAAACCCCTATCTCAAGAACAATCAAAGACCTGGGCTTGGAAGACCGACTGTCAACTGTCCCCTCAAAACATGCGCTACACCTTAGGTACCCTAGAAACTTGTTATCACCCAAACACTGAATTGGCAAACTGGGGAGGGGCCCGCCCCAGCCCAGCAGCACCAGAGGAGTGGGTTAATGCGTTCGGGACCGTCCAAAGGAGGTAACTTACTAACTTTAGGTGTTCCCCCCACTAAGGTCCCCATAGCAACAAGCAGTCCCTCCCCCTTTGAGATCTAGGCCGATCCATAACTGGGTAGGCACCTGTCACTCAGAGACAGAGATGCGATTGAAGATGGGAAGACGCTTTGGGGGCACCGTGGGCTGGGGAGGCCCAAACACCCCGGCCTCAAACACGGGTGAGTCTGACCCACCCAGGCTGCTGCTGCCGCTGCTGGCGTAGTCATCAGGATCGGATCCCAGAGAGTGTGCAGATGGGCTCCGAGCCAGACCACCCAAGGGCCCCCAGATGGTGCTAGGGGTAGTCGACCTTCGGCAGGAGGGGCAGCAGGCTGGGGTAGGGTCTCTTCGAGTCACAGGGGTCCCGGGGGCAGCAGAGAAGGCAGAAGGGGAAAGTGGAAGGTCCCCGGGTGGGGGTGGGGAACTGGAGGGCGAAAAGGAACAGGAAGACAGGGAAGGGCCGGGGAAGGCTGCGGGTGGCGGTGAGGTCCTGCGACCTGAGGGCAGGCCTGAGAAACTGATGCTTTGTCGGAGCACATGGGGCTGGCCGGGGGCAGCCAGGTCCTCGTTGGGGCTGTGGATGAAGTGGCAGCGAGAGCCGTAGGGACAGCGGCCCTGGAGGTAGAACTTGTGGCAGAGTTCCGTTTTGTACTTGGGGTGGCGATTGGCCTGGCGCAGTTCACCCAGGCCGTGGGCAAACTGACACTTGGCCCCGTAGCGACAGCGCCCGCTCTCAGAGTAGGTCCGACAGAGCTCGGTCTTGTATCGAGAGGAGGTGGTGGGAGTTGCGGTAGGCGAAGTAGGTGAGGGCGACAGCTCAGGGCCCGGGCGGGGAGCCAAGGGTGCGAATCCAGGGGGTGGGGGTACCCAGCCGCAGCTTCGGCCCTCCACCAGGCTGGTGGAGCGGCCAGTCAGGCGAGAGGTGACCCCCGATGGGATGGAGTCAGAGTTTATGTTCCAAAGTCCCGAGGAGGACTCGGTTCCTCCGTGGTCGGATGGGTCAGGGCTCAGCGACAGGAGGCTCTGAGAGGCGGAATAAGGTTCGGTTAGGCCACCAGAAAAGGTAAGGTGACGACGCCCCGCCCCAGTTGTAAAACACTTCACGAGCTTGCCATTCTGGTTTGTGGGTTCTCGGGGCCGGGAGCCCCACCCGGCTCACACAAACTCCCGGAGGGGCGGGGGGGGGGAGGAACCTGGTTATAGACATCTGAGTGTTTTCCACACGACTCAAAACTAATCCAGAAGGATCTAGGGAGCCCCATATCCTTCCCCCCGTGCCCGTCCCCCGACGGATCGAGAGGGGGGAACCCCCAAACCAAAGCACACCTCTGTTCCCCAGTTTGGGGCCTCTAGGCCTCCCCGGATATGACCGCCCATCGGGCGCTCCAGTTTCACAACTTGGAGGAGCCGGCCAAAGCCGACCCGGGAGGCCAGATCTCTCTAGAAGTCCGACCGAGTCAAGTCTCCCTGGACCCTACACACCCGGTGGGGCGTCACACCGCGCCGTTGTCTCCCGAAGGGACCAGACAGGTGTGCGGTTGCTTCCGCCCCGCGCGAGTGACAGCAGTGTGCCCCGCTTTCTGTCCCCTGGGGCCCGCGGGTACGAGGGCCGGGGCGCTCGCTCTCTCTCTCTCTCTCTCTCTCTCTCTCTCTCTCTCTCTCTCTCTCTCTCCTCTCCTCCTCTTCTCTCTCTCTCTCTCTCTCACACACACACACACACACACACACACACAATCTCTCTCTCTCTCTTCCAGCCAGTCAGGGCTGGTCTGAGAAGGAAGGCGGGCATCCCGAGCCTAAGATTGGGGCGTTGGGAACCCGGGGGTGCCGTCTAATCAGTACTCACCTCGTAGATGGCAGAGAGGTCCATGGTGGCGCGAAAGGCCATGGAGAAAAGAGACCGGACTGTAGTGTTCGCAGAGTCTTCAGGGGTGCTTGTCCCGCAGCAAGCGGCTTTTGCCTTTTATACGGAGGCCTTGGGGCGTGGCCAAGGGAGCTTCCCGGACGCGCCCCCGCGGCGTAGCCCGGCCAGCCTCCAGCTGGTACTAGGCCCCTTCCGCCCATCTGCTGGTTGGTTAGCATGCAGAATGCGCCTGGGCTTGGCTGGCGGACAGCCCCGGCCCCTCTCGGGCGGTGGCGGTGGGTGTGTATGACTGCCCGGCGGTGATGGGAGCCGGGCGTCTGAGTGGTTTTCAAAGGTTGAAGGCAGTCGGCATTGGGGGGTGGGCGGAGGGGGGAACTGGGACAGAAGTGGGGGACAGGTGACAAGGGCGTGTGTGTGTGTGTGTGTGTGTGTGTGTGTGTGTGTGTGTGTGTGTGTGTGTGTGTGTCAGACGGGGGCGGGGAGAGACAAGCTGGAAGAGACAGAGATGGCTGGAAGCCGAGAGAAAAACAAAGAGACACAGTGAGAGACATACACAAGCCAGGCCCACTGGTTTAGCACTGTAATTCCAGCCACTCGAGGAGGCTGAGGCAGGAGACTGGTAAATTCAAGGTCTGGCTGGACTATACAGTAAGTTAGTTCTAGGGCAGTCTGGGTAACTTAGTGAGATCCTTGTCATAAAAAAGTAAAAAGGTGCCAGGCAGGTGGCGCACGCCTTTAATCCCAGCACTTGGGAGGCAGAGGCAGGTGGATTGCTGTGAGTTTGAGGCCAGCCTGGTCTACAAAGTGAGTCTAGGACAGCCAGGGCTACACTGAGAAACCCTGTCTTGAAAATCCAAAAAAAAAAAAAAAAAAGGAAAAAGGCGCCAGGTGGTGGGGCAAGCCTTTATTTAATCCCAGCACTCGGGAGGCAGAGGCAGGCAGATCTCTGTAAATTCGAGGCCAGCCTGGTCTACAGAGAGTTCCAGGACTACACACAGACAGACCCGAAAAATCAAAACCAACCAACAACAACAAAAAAAACAAGACAGTGGCATATGGCTGGGATCCTCACATTCAGAGGTGGAGGAGATGAGATCAGGTGTTCGATGCCGGGCTCAGCGATTGATTGATGGATCGATTGAGTCCCAGGTGCTATTTCTAGAGAGAGAAACCACTAAGGTGGGGGAGGAGGCAGTGCCAGAGTGAGTACTTAGCAGGGAGAGGGGGCTGGGAGACAGATTTAGGTAAGGAAGCAGGTTACAGAAAGAAGGGAAGGTAAAATAAAAGCTAAAACCCGCCTGTAATCCCAGCACTTGGGAGGCGGAGGCAGGTGGGTCGCTGTGAGTTCGAGGCCAGCCTGGTCTACAAAGTGAGTCCAGGACAGCCAGGGCTACACAGAGAAACCCTATCTCAAAAAACCCAAAACCGAACCAAACCAAACCAAACAAAACGAAAACCCTAAAACCTCTAGGCCCAGAACCTGTAAGACACAGTTGGCCCAGGAAGGAGTACCCCAGCCCTCTCCCTCTCTGAAGTTCAGAAGCGCCCGCCCTTCCAACACCCAAGGCTAGAAGGCAGGAAGGGCCCTTTAACTAAGCCGCACTTTAAATTATTAAGGGACTTCACTTCCAAAAACTCAAAAAGGTTGGAATAGCTTGAGCCTTTTATTTGGATGGAAAACTCGCCACTACTGGGGGCAAAAAATAAGTAAAAAGGGCCAGCTTCCCCGTTAGTGGGTCTCTGGTAAGGCAAGCAGTCTTTAATTGTTCTTCACGGGATCTGTACTTTTTTTTGTTTTGTTTTTCAGCCAGGGCTCCTGGCTCTCGGATTCTCCCCCATCCTCACCACCCAAGTAATGTTAGGAATACAAGCATGGCCGCGACACCCCGAGTCAAAAAGTGTTATTTCAAGGACATCTCCGGTGAAGATGTGTGTTTGTGTATGGGAGTTATCATCGCCAGGAGTGTAATTACAATGCTGGGAAGTTCTTGCACGGTGCGTTGCGCACTTGGACTGAGGTGGGGGAGATTCTGCCAGGCTTCTCCTCACTGGCTTGCCTCATCCGAGCAGGGGGTGTGGGGGGGGGGAAATCCCTGATGCGGCGCTTTCTGGGGCCAAGGGGCCTTCCAGGGCTAGTCCCGTGAGCTGGGCTGCTGTGGCACGGTTGCGGTCTCCCGCTCGCCCGTGACTCACTCGCTTAGGGCGGGGGAGGGGGGCTTCCTGGAAGCTGTGACGAGGGCGCTCTGGGTTCCTCTCCTGTAACCAGGGCTTCAGTCTGTTGTAAACAGTCTCGAGGACAACGAGCAAAGAAGGGAAGGAGGCGCCCCCCCCCGAAAAAATTTTTTTCCTCCCGCCCAGTTTACAAATCCCTGAGCCAGGCAATTTTTTGGACCAAGCGCAGAAAGCAAGCGAGGGGTTGGGTGGGGCATGCCGGGGTTTTCGGGGGCCAGCTAGGACTGGATCCTGGGGGAGTAATTCCAGTTTCGATTCCCTGGAGAACTGGGAGCTTTTGGCCATCCCTGACTCAGCCTGGCCCCCTCCTCTATCTGCTGAGTCACTGGGACTAAAGCCCGGGACGCCTGGGTCTCGGCTGCCCTCCAAAGGATGCTGGGGTGAGGAGTGGGGTGCTAAGCATGACCCTTCGGGAAAATCAAGATTTCAAGACGTCGTTAATCTAGAACAGGAGGCCAGGTGCTCAGCCCGCATGCAGGTGCCTTGCCTCAATCCCTGCTCCCTTAACCTGTCCTGGGGTCCAGACGCACAGATTACCTCCTTCAGAACCAGGAGTCCGGGCCCCACTTATTCTCCCCTAGACTCGCGGCCCTTTTCCCTCTGACCTAGGGTTCCAACCAAGTGTCATTTCTCACTCCGACTCCGAGATCCAGGCTCCAGCCCCCTGTCCTCTGGACCTAGGAGTCCGGGTTACTATCTGGCCCCCGCCCCCTCTGCCTCTCACCGCCCCCCCCCCATAAACGCCCTAATCCCAGGAGGAAGTTCATGGTCCGACTCCTCCCTGCTCCCCACGTAGCCAGCGGGGAAAATCCGCGGCCCAGACAGTGGCCGGGAATCCCCTCTGGAATGACGGGTTGGGAAGGGGGGGGGGATGGCCAAGGTCCCCACCAGGTCCGCAGCCACGTCCCGCGCGCGCAGGGCAGGGCAGGGCAGGGCTGGGGGCTGCGGTGGGGGGGCTGGGGTAGCGAAAGGGGCGGAAACCAGAGAAGCTAAAAATATAGCAGAGCACTTCCGGCCTCGGGGAGGAGGGGTGGTGGCGGCGGGGGAGGTGAACTCAGAGCTGAGTTTCCAGAAAAACAAGCAGGGACGGGAAACACGGGGGTGTGAGAGCCGGTGGGCGGGCTGGGGCCGGTGTACACGCGGCACGTGTGCCCGTCCTGATTGTGGTCTAGGCAGGGTGTTGCCGACAGTGTTGCCACCTGTAGCATGCCGACCGGATCGGCATGTGGTTGAGGGGGGAGTCCTAAAGCTCCTAGGTATGCAGTTGGGGACACACGGGTGCGGGGACGCGCTTGTGACCCGTGTTTAGGGTCCCCCCATAGGACAGAGCCCAGTAAATAAACGTGAAGCCACCTGTCTGTGCCTCTGACTACTACTCCGCGTGTGCTGCCAGGGGCCTCTGAAGAACTGTCTACCGTTAACTACTGCAGGGCTGCGTGGGAACTGTCACCCCACCCCACCCACCTGTGTGTGGAACCGAGCCACCGTGGGGTCTGGGGTGACTAAGTGCGCTACCATTACTAGCAGGTGCTTGGGTGACGGAGTTGTGCACACAGGACCATGAAGTTGAGCGTGTGGGCTGTGGCTCACGCCACGCCGTTGTGCCACCGTGTGTTGGGCCTGTGTCCTTGTTTGTGGCTGTCCTGGAGGTTGCCTGTTGCTGACAGTGTGTGGACATAGTTCCTCTGTGGATCAGTCACAAGGCAGTGAAACCAGTGAACTTTGGTGCGTGACGTAGCGGCGGGCGGGCGCGTGATGGGGGTTGTTGCTTGTGTTGCGCTCCCGTGGCCTGCCTCTGTGGGCAGAACAGACGTGCGCACACCCGCACCTAGGTGCTGAGTGTCGCAGCCAATCTTATCTTTACCCAGCGAACGAGGTTGCTCTGCCACAGGGCTGAGTCAGCCTGTGATGGGCAAAGTCTTGATGGGGTGGGAGATAGCGGGCTAAGTGGTGGTTACAGGGTTGGGTAGTCACGTGTTAGACGGTAGCTTTGGTGTTCATGGAGCAGGGTCCGTGGGGCGGGGGCGACTGCCAGTGTGCTGATCTCTGCTGGGTGTGAGGCATGTGTTTTATGATTTAAAAAATAAAGTAGAATGAGAAATAAAATACCAAGAAATAAGATGCCAGGCAACAGATTATATCAAGTTTATTAAGTGAGCGTCGGGAGGGAAGGGGTATGGGGGGGGTTAGGAATGGGAGAGGGAGGGGCGAGGTGGGTCTGTCCTTTTATATAGCCTTGGGCAGGGCCACAACCCCATGGCAGGTAGGCAATGACATCACAGGTAGGCAGAATCCTAACAGTATGCTCACAGTAATTTTTTGTTTTGTTTTGAAGATTTATTTATTATTATGTATAGAGTGCTCTGCCTGTATATACAGTCACAGGCCAGAAGAGGGCGCCAGATCTCATTATAGATGGTTGTGAGCCACCATGTGGTTGCTGGGAACTGAACTCAGGTCCTCTGGAAGAGCAACCAGTGCTCTTAACCTCTGAGCCATCTCTCCAGCCCCGGCTTTATTTATTCAAGACAGGGTCTCTCTGTGTATCTCTGGCTATCCTGGACTCGCTTTGTAGACCAGGTTAGCCTCGAACTCACAGCGATCCTCCTGCCTCTGGGTGTACCACCATGCCCCGCTAGGTCCCCCCCCACCCCCAGCCTGTTGATAATATGAAGCAAGTTGACCTAGAACTCACAGCAACCCTCCTACTCCTGCCTCTCAGGTGCTGAGATTACAGGCATGCGCCATTTTGGCTGGCTCTGTGTTTTTTCATTTCAAACACTCTTTCCTGGTGTAGGGTTTTGCACAGACCTCAGCAAGGCCCTTCCTGCTCCATCCAGGCTCCCCTCCTTCCCCCCCGCCCCCGAAAGCTACCCAAGCCTCTTCACCCTTCCTGACAGAGGTACATGCTCTGCGGATCCCTCACTTTTGCTGGAGGGACACAGAAGACCAGATTCTTTCTCTTTTAAATCTGCCATCACCTAACCTGCCGTCTGCCTAACAAGGTTTGACAAGTCAGCTTATTTTTTGCCCAGGCTGATCTCAAACCATCCTCCTGCCTCAGGCTCTCAAATGCTAATATTATGAGTGTAGGGCCACCAAACACCTATTTAAAACATGGGTGGTAGGTCAGGGGACAACCTACATGAGTCAGCTCTCTTCTTCCATACGCATGCCCCAGGGACTGGACTTAGGTCACCTGGTTTGGTAGCAAGTGTGGTCACCTACTGAGCCACCTCAATGGCCCAGACACCCATCTCCTTTTCTCTCTGGAGGCAGGATCTCACTCTGTAGCTGTCTGATCTTGAAACTTGCATTGGTCCAACTGTATGCTGGAATTACAGGCTTATGTCCCAGGTTGCGTTCTGTTCATCTCTAGAGATCTTGAGCTCAAAAAAGCTGCTTTTGTTTGTTTTTGCTGAGACAGGCTTCTTTGCGGCTATCCTGGGCTGACTTTGTAGGGGAGGCCCACCTCTGCCTCTCACAGTGCTGGGATTACAGGCCTGCCCTGCCACACCTGGCTGCTGCCATAGTCTTTGAATGACTGTAACTTGGGGCCCATCTTCTATAGTATGGGGTTGCGGAAAACACACCTGTTACCCCATGGTCTACTGTCACCCAGAGTGTGGTTTTAAGTAGGTAGGCCTTGTGTCTTGGGTGCCACGCCTCCCTGCATGTGGTATGTTGACGTCACCCTGTAGGGCCAGCTGTACCCGTCTTGTACCAGATTGCTATATCCCAGCCAATATATGATGGAGGCCCCTGGCTGGAAACTGCCGTGGTCCACCTTCAACAGGGAGCTAGTGTTCTCGGTTGTATGCAAGATCACCAATTTCCTGAACCGTTTCTAGAAACAAAGAACCAGGAGATCAGCTTGACATATCACTCTGGGATATAGTTCCAGTTTCTAGTCATAGGGAGTTTAGGTGTTGCTGAAGGCTTAGCTTTTTTCTTTTGGTTGAGATGAAGTCTTACTATGTAGCTCAGGGTGGTTTTGAATTTGCAGTTTTCTTGCCTCTGTCTGGAGACATCAAGGTATTTTGTAAGTGAAGCTAAAGCCCAGAGTGGTGCAGCCCTGTAATCCAAGGCATTGGGAGCCTAAAGCGGGAGGGTCCCAAGTTCAAGACCAGCTTGGGCTTATTACATAATGAGACCCTACTTCAAAAAGAAAGCCAGCCCAGCATGGGCACACGCCTTTAATCCCAGCCCTCGGGAGGCAGAGGCAGGATCCCTGTGAGTTCGAGGCCAGCCTGGTCTACAGAGTAAGTCCAGGACAGCCAAGGCTACACAGAGAGAGCCTGTCTTGGGATGGGACAGGGCAGGGGGCGGACCCACAGAAACAAAACCATTAGGCTCACAATTGGTGACTTTAGGTAAGGACTTCTACCCAGTGACCTGGGAAGTTGGGCAAATGGGTGGAGCTCAGGCTTTGCTTCGCACACTGGCATTGAGGGCAGGCAGGGAGGGGGTGCCTGGTGATGTGCACACTCTTCTTTTGATGGCTTTCCAGCTTTTCCAGCGTGGGGACGGGGGCCCCGGCAAATCAGAACCCCCCACGCGCAGACACTTTTGCAGACACAAGGTCCAGTCTATGAGGCCACTGGTTGGGGCATGGGAAGCAGGGCACAGAGGTTCTGGGCGGGGCAGTTCCCTAACCACTGTTAGCCTAGCCTTTCACACAGACAGCTGGCCATTCCATGTAGTCCAGGCCTGTGGGCTGCGGCTGAGCTTCCCAAAGTCCTTGGTAAAGTGGGGTGCTTATGGGGCCCTCCCTCCTCCCCAGCAGCCCCCTCCCCAGGGCCTGCTTCCCGGAGGAGCTGAGTTCTTCCCCAAAACCTATGATTCATTGCTGCTGGGACCTTTTCACTTCTGCTTTGGGGCTAAAAGTATAGACAGGCAGGAGTCGCCGACCAGGCCTCCGCACACACCGTACACCAGCCCTGCTAGACAGGGCTGCTGACGTAGCAGGGTCGACTGAGGGCTCAGAGTGCGCCTTGATTGTGTGTGCTGAGGTCAGGGCCCACATTCCTACACGTCCCCTTCTCTGGGCCAGGAAGCCCATTTCTGTAGCCTCAGGCGTTCTGGTTCCCCTTATGTACGTAGGATCCCAAGGCTACATAATGAGACCCTATCTCAGGAAGAGAGCTGCAACCAGGGGGGACTGGTAGAGAGGTAGGGTTGGAAGATTGGGGGGAACGGGGGGGGGGGGGGAGTCTGCACACTGGACCACACTGAGGAAGGTGTAAAGGGCCCAGTCAGTGCGACTGCCAGGGCCAGGTAGGAGGTGAATTCGCTAGAACAGAGGCCATCAAGGCCCGGCCCACTCAGGGCGGAAGCAGAGTGAGTGGCCACAGCTGACCCGAGGTCTGCAAGTCTCTGCTGCCCCCTGCTGGTCTCAGCCACACTGCTGTGGCAAGGCCAACAAATCACAAACCGGAACCACCTGCTTTGCCTTAGACCATACTTCCTATTTCTGCCCCCACCCCCACAGAAACCTCAGAGGCTGCCCCCAGGGCCAGCTGAGGGTGCAGTGGTCTTGCCAGTGACCTTGTTGGCACAGTCCAGCAGAGCAGTGTGAATGTCTTTGGCACAGGCAATCTGGGCTTTGATGACAGCCAGGTACTGCGGGTAGGGCAGGCTGTCTGGCTGCACTGCATCTGGCTTGGTGGCCGTCGGTACCAGTGTTGGAGAGTGCTTGGCACTGTCACAGCTCTGCGAGAGACACTCGTGGGCCAGGCGCTGTGGGAAGGCAAGAGACCAGCAACAGCATCACTTCCAGGGGCCTGCAAACCGCCCGCCCGGGGCCCCCCAATCTGGGTCTCCCAGGTTATAGTGTGGCTTTGCCAGCCTCTTGCTGGATCATCCAGCATACACTGCCACGGGGCTCAGTTCTTAAGGGCGCTTGCCGCTGTTTGAGGCTGACTTGCTGTGCGGACAAGGCTGTCCTCAAGCTCTTCACCCTCCCGAGAGCGGGGGTCACGCGGGCGCACACTGAGCTGGGCACAGACAGCTCTTTGGGTACAGGTGCTTGCTGCTGAGCCTGAGGACCTGGGCTCCATTTCCCTAGGGCTCATGTAGCGTAAGCAGACAATCAACTACTGCAAGGCACCCTCTGACCTCTGCGTGGGCACAAGGGCAATCCCAGCCCACCATAAGATGCAGCAGTTTTAGAAATCACCAAGTATAATACCATGCCCCGAGGATAACCACGTATAAGGCAGGGTTTCCCTGTGTAGCCCTGGCTATCCTAGACTCGCTTTGTAGACCAGGCTGGCCTCAAACTCACAGCGATCCTCCTGCCTCTGCCTCCCAGTGCTGGGATTAAAGGCGTGTGATGTACTCCCGGCCGGCGACATACTGTGTTAAGCATTAGCTTGTGGGCATCAGCTGTTGCTGCCCCTGTCCTAAACACCAAGCCTGGCCTTCACTTCCTGGTGCACCAGCACCTGGTGGCTGTCCTCCCCGCTCACCCAGGGGCGGCCCTCCACCCTGGTCCCCTTCAGAGGCTGCCACTCTGCCCAGTGCTCAGGCCCCTCCCCACACTGCTGCCGCTTCCTGTGGGCCCTTGTCTCAGAGCTGAGTCCCTTGGTAGGAGTTGTCCTCCTAACCCAGCCAAAAACTCCACCTTGCAACAAAACTCCATTTAGCTGTTGTGTGCTAGACTGCAGCAAAACACGGTCCTTCCCAGGGCTGGACAGTGCTTGCTAAGGCCCGCAGAATGCTGATAAGAGGCGAGCGTTAGGCTCCATGCTGGTACTCCCAGTGACTGGGGGTGTATCAGGAAGTCCAGGCATCCTTGGCTACATAGTGAGTTCAGACAGCTTTTTTTTCCCCCCGAGACAAGGCTTTTCTCTGCGTAGCCTTGGCTGTCCTAGACTCTCTATAGACCAGGGTGGCCTCAAACTCACAGTGATCCGCCTGCCCCTGCCTCCTGACAGGCAGCTTATAAAAAAGTAAAACGGAAGCTTGGTGACAAGGGCTGAGACTTCAGTGGCGCAGCTGTTTGTCCGCACCCCCAGTGTGGTAAGGAGCTCACCCCACCATGCGAACTTTGAACCTTGCAAGCTTCAGTTCCTGTGTCCTCATTTCAAGGGTGAACACACGTTTCTTCATTGGCTCCAGAGAAATCACATTTTTTCTTTTTTAAATATATGACTGCTTTGTAATGCAGATTCCCCTAGAACTGCAGTTGCAAATGTTTGTGAGCTGCCACGTGGGTGCTGGGAACTGAACCTAGGGCCTCTGCAAGAGCAGCCAGTGCTCTTAACCACGGAGTCACCTCTCCAGCCCCCAGAGAAACCATCTAAGCCCTTCCCTAATTCCAACCATAGCCCTGTGCCCCCCCCACCTCCCGGAACTGCTTCCCCTGCAGTCTGTCAAGTCTGTGGCCTGGCAAAGCCTCCGTGGCCCCAACCCCTTCCTCATAGCTCATCTGCAGCTGCGTCCCTGGGCTCCCACCTCCAGTCTCGGCCAGTCTCAACACGCCCCTCGCTTCCTAAAACAGAGACTGGATCCTGGCTGCTCCTCACTTAAACTCCATCACCTCAGCGGAACGGACTGTGTGAGTGTGGTACTGGGATGGGTCTCCAGCTTTACCTGCGTCAGATGCTCTCACTCAGCTTGTCACCAGTCCTCGTGCTCTGCCCTTCCCACAAACAGGCTGGCCTGAACTCATGGTAGTCCTCCTGCATCAGCCTCAAGTTGGGATTACAGACAGGAACCACCACGCCCAGCTCTCTCTCTCTCTTTTTTTTTTAAAAAACCTTTTAAAGGAAGATCTGACCTGGTCACCCAGACAGGTCCTGAACTTTGCCCTTCCTGTTTCAGCCTCTTAGGCAAATAGCAGCTGGGAAAATGCCAGCAGGCTCGGTCGCTTAAGGGGATGTGTGCGTGCGTGTGCGTGTGTGTAGGGGGGCGTGCACGGAAGAGTGCCTGAGGCTGCACAGGCAAAGGCCAACCTCACATGCTGTTCCTCTTTTAAAACAGATCTTTCCTGCGGCTTGGAGCTGGTCTTGCTGGCTGGACTAGCCAGCGACTGAGCCTCAAAGATCCACTTACCTTCACCTCCCAGAACTGAGATTACAGGCATGTGCCGCCACACCCAGCTTTTTATGTTGGCGATGGGAACTGAACTTAGGGACTTGCTGCTTATAGCAAACACTCTCCAACTACATTATGTCCTCAGTGCTGCTCCCCACGGCCCCGGCTTATGCTCCACCGTGTTTGCTTCTCTGCCTGCCCACTCCAGTCTCCTACTCCCAATCAGCCAGTTACAGCCTCAGGGTCATACCTGTCCCTGGCGACACACCACAGGTCCCTGTGGCCTCCCTCAGGCCCCATCGCTGCTGCCCTTCCAGCCAGACTGTCAGGTGGAACTCCATGGTCTAGCAGGAGCAGCCTGCTGTGAGTCACTCTCCCTACTGCAGACTTCCACACGCCCCAGCCCCCTCCCGCTCTTCCTCCAGACGACTGCCATCAGTGTCTTGACCACGAGGAGCTGTCCCTCTTTGGTCTTATGTTTGTGAGCCCACTGAACTAGAATTGCCGTGAGGGTAGGAAGCAGGGCAGCCAGCACCCCCCCCCCCCAGCATCAGCTGACGCAGCCAGCTGAGGGACCCACTGACTGAAGGTTCAGAGCTGGCCATGGTGGTGTGTGCCTGCGATCTGAGCACACTCAGAAGGGTCGAGGTAAGGTCAGCCTGATCTACACAAACCCAGCGTCAGGCGAGCCTGGCCTACTGCCTGATTCTATCTCAGAGCACCTCTTTGATAGATGTTCCTGTGGGAACCAAGGAGAGCTTGGTCACAGAGTATCTAGAGAGTTCCTTACCAAGCAGAGTTCCAGCTGATCACAGAGAGCATAAAATTCCTCTAGGCACTTGTCAAAGCGCTGTATGGGCCCGTCGCTGCTTTTCCTATAGCCGGGGAGAGAAGACTGTGTGTGAGCAGTGACTTCCAACCTCCCGCACGCCAACATCGGCATATAACCGGTCAAGTGACCACCAAGAGATGAGGCCCAGGCCCAGGGCAGGGGGTGTGGCTTGGAGGGAGGGGGCGGGGCAGTGGGGGAGGAGCTCCTCGGGTTGAGGTGGGGCTGTGGCTTGGGGAAGAGGGGATTCACTCACTGTCCGTTGTCTATGTTAGTGTTCTGAATCAGGTTCTGGGCCGCAACCTTCATCAAAGTCTAGTTTCACAAAGACAGTGAGAGAGAAAAGTAAGGGACGGGAGAGAAGAGCCGCAAGGAGGATCAACGGTCTATCCTAAGAACTACGGGGCGTGGTTGCGCACGCCTTTAATCCCAGCACTCGGGAGGCAGAGGCAGGCGGATCACTGTGAGTTTGAGGCCAGCCTGGTCTACAAAGTGAGTCCAGGACAGCCAAGGCTACAAGAGAAACCCTGTTTCGAAAAATCCAAAAAAGAAAAGGAAAAAAAAAAAAAGAAAAGAAAAGAAAAACCAAGGGGGCGGGAGAAGAGAACCACAGGCCTTCTTTTCAGCTGACCCATTGTGATAATACAGACTGAAGCCCACTGCCATCCCCATAGCAACCTCTCCCGGTATTTTCCCCAGAGGCCTGCTCTCCTTTGCAAATCTCACCAATAATTTCCTGGGCGTGCCCTTTACCCGGTCATCATGGGCAGAAATGACGCCTAGGCTGCTCCTCTGCACTAAATTTTGTTTTTGTTTGTTGTTCTGTTTTTGAGACAGGGTCTCTCTGTGTAACCTTGGCTGTCCTGGACTCACTTTGTAGACCAGGCTGGCCTCGAACTCACAGCGACCCACCTGCCTCCGCCTCCCGAGTGCTGGGATAGAAGGCGTGTGCGCCACCACTGCCTGGCTAAACGTCTTCGCTCTTTCGTTCTCATTTTCTCCGTCTCTGCCCGGCGTCTCAGCATGCAGCCCCGGCAGGCCCGGAACGCGCTCTGCAGGGCGGGCTCACCCCGCACTGCACGCGGAGTTGCGTCTGCCTGGCTCCCGGGTGCGGGCGTGCGGAGCGTGCCGCGACTCCGGCCGGAGCTTCGCTTTGCTCAGGCGCGGGCGCGCACAGAGCACCGCTCTCCCTTCCCCGCCTGCGACCTCTTCCCCAACACCCGGCGCCCCGGGGCCCGCCCGCCCCGCTCGCTCCCCGCCGTGCGGCGTCACCTGCAGGCTCTCCTTCAGCTGCGGGATGAGCATCTTGTAGCGCTGCACGGGATCGAAGTCCTGCTGCTGCTGCTGCAGGAGCCCGCTCGGGGCGGGACCCACCAGTTGCGTCGGTGGCGGCTGCTGCTGGGGACCCGGGCCGCCCGCGGAGCCGGGACCCGACACGCCCGCGGCCGAGGAAACCGCCGAAGTCTGCGGCTGGGGCGCAGCCATCTTCCTCCGCCGACACACCGGAAGTCCGTCACAAGCGCGTCGGCTCCCGCTTTTCCTCGGCCTCTTCGGTGGGCGGGGCCTGCTTGCCGAGGCGGCTCAGCCAATGGGAGGAGAGGATGGCGTTCGCCTCTGCCGCCTCAAATCCGAGGCCAGGCCTGGGGTGTCTCTCAGCCAATCAGAGGCGCGGCCCGCACGCCCCGCCCCGTCGCCCTCAGCCCGCCAATCGCCGCGGGGGACTGGCCGCATTTATTTCCCCGAAGGCCTTGCGGCCCGCAGCGACCTCTCCGGTCTTCGGCGTCTCGGTAGCGGCCGGAGCGGGCGCCGCGGGTCCGTGTCCGGCGCTGCCCGCGCTCCTGCTTGGCCACCCCGAGCTCGCCGCGCCGCTCCACCCCGCCCGTCCCCGCGGAGCCCGGCCGCCGTCTGCGGAGCCGGTCCTGGGCCTCGGCACGCCCCTCGGCGCCCGCCCGCCCGCGGCCAGCGAGGACGCAGTCGGCCCCGCCGTGGCCTGGTCGCGATGGCGCCCACCATCCAGACGCAGGCCCAGCGGGAAGACGGCCACAGGTAGGGCTCCTGCCGCCCCTTCCTTTCGGCGCGGTGAGCCGCAGGCCGGGGGCTAGGCCGAGGGCCCGCTGACCATGTCGCCGGCTCCATCAGGCCCGCCCGCCCGCCGCGCCGCGCTGCGCTCGACCCCTGCGGGCCTCTGCGGCCACTCCGGGGTCCCCTGCGTGCAGTTCCGGAGTTTCGCCTTGGGGGGCTCGCGGGGAGGGGCCTAGTCCGCAGCCCCTTCCGTGAGGCTCCCCGAGCGCCCCCCGCCGCGGACGGCACGCGCGCACCGCCCCTTCCGAGGTCCCGGGACGCTGCTTTCCGCTCACCTGTCAACCCCCTGACGCCGTCTCTCTTCTCCCCCTGCCAGGCCCAACTCCCACCGGACGCTGCCTGAGAGGTGAGCGCCGCCGCGCTTCCCAGCAGGGGTGGGGCGCGGAGGCATCGGGGCGGTGGGGCGCTTTTGGTGCATTTGAGTCCCAGACTGAGCTCAGACCTGCCGTCTTCGTGCTGCAGCCTCTGGGTCGTGGGCCGCAGGCCTGGGCCCGTGCCCGGCAGCAGAGACCCAGTTTTTTGTTTTGAATTGTGTGTGCAGTCACCTCAGCTGTGTGGCAGTCAGGACTTGCTACAGAGCCACGTCTTCCACCATGTAGGTATAGACCTGAGTCAGGTCCACAGCCATGACCACACGCCGAGCCATCTTGTCAGCCTGAGGCTGTCGTGGTTGTGTTTAAATTTGTTATTTTTGTTTTTCAGGACAGTGTTTCTGTGTGGCCTTGGCTGTTCTGGACCTCTGTAGACCAGACGGCCTCAAACTCAGAGATCCTCCTGCCTCTGCCTCTACAGGGCTGGGGTTGAAGGCCTGCGCCTTTTACAGATAGATATAATTTTTTTTTCAAAGACAAGTTTCTCTGTGTGGCCTTAGCTGTCCTGGACCTCTCTCTCTAGACCAGGCCGGCTTCGAACTCAAAGAGATCCTCCTGACTGCTGGGATTACAGGCCTGGCATATTATTTGATACAAGAGTTTCACTCCCTTTCCGACTGGACTGGCCTGGAACTCGTTAGATGACTAGCCTCAAGTCTCAGTGATCTGCCTGCCTCCCAAGTGCAGAGATTAAAGGCCTATGCCACCAGCTTCAGCTATTTCCATTATTTATAATTAGATGTGCAAGTTTGTGAAGCTACCTACAGAGGCCACAGGTGTCAGATCACCCTGAGTGTTACAGGTGGTTGTCAGGAGCCTGCTGTGGGTGCTCAAAGCCAAACTCGGGTCCTCTACAGGATAAGTACTCCCTCTTAACTGCTAAGTCATCTCTAGATCTGTGAGACCTAGTTCTGAGCCATGTTTTCCTAGGTCTGGAGTGGTCTGCCGAGTCAAATACTGTAACAGCCTTCCTGACATCCCATTTGACCCCAAGTTCATCACCTACCCCTTCGACCAGAACAGGTAAGACTGAGCCCAAGGATGGAGAAATGCACCTTTCGTGACGTCTTCTTCCCTCGGAAGCGTTCAGTCATGCCAGTAGAGAAAGCAGCACGCAGTGTCCTTGCTGAGAGGATGCCAGCACCAGGAACATGGCACTCTTGAGTTTCTCTCCACAGAAGCTTAGTTAGGAAGGGTGGATGCTGGCCGCCAGGGTGGATCAAAAAACCACAACGGGCATGTTTTCCCACCTAGGTTTGTTCAGTACAAAGCAACTTCCTTGGAGAAACAGCACAAACATGACCTCCTGACTGAGCCAGACCTGGGGGTCACCATTGATCTCATCAACCCTGACACCTACCGAATTGATCCCAACGGTGTGTAGGGAGACAGGGAGGGTCTGCTCTAGGCTGCGAAGGGCAGGCCTGGGCGTCCCTCATGTCCTCCTGCCCCCTCACCTCCTAGTTCTTCTGGATCCAGCCGATGAGAAGCTTTTGGAAGAAGAGATCCAGGCTCCCACCAGCTCCAAGAGGTGAGGCGGTACCACATGGCACTGGGTGGGCGCTGCCAAGCACGGGACCCTGAGGTGCCTGGCCTTCCTCTCCAGATCCCAGCAGCATGCCAAGGTGGTGCCGTGGATGCGGAAGACAGAGTACATCTCCACTGAGTTTAACAGATACGGCATCTCTAATGAGAAGCCGGAGGTCAAGTAAGTAACAAGCAGGTGGGAAGGCAACGGGGCAAGACTTTCAGAATGTCCAAGAGTCCCTTAATGACTTCCTCTCTACACCTAGGATTGGGGTTTCTGTGAAACAGCAGTTCACAGAGGAAGAAATCTACAAAGACAGGGACAGCCAGATCACAGCCATTGAGAAGACTTTTGAAGACGCCCATAAATCGGTAACTGGAAGAGAGGGGATAGAGGCAAAAGTGTGGCTCAGGCTCTCCCTCTTTCTTACTCTTTGTGTTCTACTAGATCTCCCAGCACTACAGCAAGCCCCGGGTGACACCAGTGGAGGTCATGCCCGTCTTCCCAGACTTCAAGGTCAGGCTCCGTGGGAGGCAGGGGCAACCTCGTGTGCCTATCCAGTCCAGACTAACGTTAAGTCTTCCATTCCCCAGATGTGGATCAACCCCTGTGCTCAGGTCATTTTTGACTCAGACCCAGCCCCCAAGGACACGGGCGGGGCGGCCGCACTGGAGATGATGTCTCAGGCTATGATCAGGTCAGGGCTCTGGCTTTCTCCGTGGACCCCTCCTCCACGCCTCTCCTGAACGTGGGTGGGTTTGAGATGGAGTATGGTCCTGTTGTGCAGGCTGATCCCCACCTGCTGCCATTCCTCTTGCCTCACCCTCTGGAATGCTGAGTTCACAGACATACGTTGTCACACTGGTCATACTGTGCTTTACTTGTTTGCCTGACCTTTACTCTTCTCTCCCCCCCCGACCAGGGGCATGATGGATGAGGAAGGGAACCAGTTTGTGGCTTATTTTCTGCCTGTAGAAGAGACGCTGAAGAAAAGAAAGCGGGACCAGGAGGAGGAAATGGACTACGCACCAGACGATGTGTGAGTGGGCTAGGGTTAGGTTCTGGAATTCTGAAGTGTGTCTCCTTTGCTCCTTGGGGGACAAACGCGCTGACCACGCACCTCCTCAGGTACGACTACAAGATCGCTCGGGAGTACAACTGGAACGTGAAGAACAAGGCCAGCAAGGGCTACGAGGAGAACTACTTCTTCATCTTCCGAGAGGGTGACGGGGTCTACTACAACGAGCTGGAGACCAGGTGCACAGCGCTGCTGCTTCCCTCCCGCGTGTGCCCCTGGGCTTCTTAGAGACCGTGCAACAACTACCCCAGGTCACAGAGCCTAAGGATTTGTTGCGCTTGTGAAAGCAGCAAGGAGCCCCTTATGCATGTGGGCAGGACCTGCCTCAGGGTCTAATACCATACACCAGAAAGAGACTCTCCACACAATGCAGGGTCCAAACCCAGCCATTTCCCTCACACATGCACGGCAAGTGCCTGCTGTAAGATGCATTCCTAGTCTCAACAGTTGGAGTAGTTCTTGTGTGTGATGTGTTTGTGCTCAGGGTGCACACAGATGTGGAGGCCAGAGGTCACTGTGTGTAGACCGGCGTATGGCATGGCATGCCTGTACAAGTCAGCAGGACTTGGAAAGGGCTTTTTCCTTCCCACTTCTCACTTGGCACTTTACCAAGTGAGGCACCTCCCCCAACCGTTGACTCAACTTCCAAAGTGTCACCTCAGAGCTGTTCTCTGGGGGCAGAAGGCTGATTTGCCCTGGTGCCTGTGATTTGAGTGTCTGCTCAGTACAGAGGCGACAGGCTGCCATCCCTGCTGTCTGGCTAGAAGGTGAGGTCAGCAGGGTGGCAGCGCCTGAAGCGAGCATCACAGCTTCAGTCAACGGCACTTCCTACTCAACAACCAGAGGCCCAGAATTTGCCGTTTTCTTGTTTCTGACTTGGGTGAGGGGTCTTGGGAAATGGCTCAGCAGTGAAGAACACTGGCTACTCTTCCAGAGGACACCGGTTCAGATCCCAGCGCTCACGCAGCCGCTGTTAATTCTAGGTGCCAGGAAAACCTAATGCCCTCTTGTGGCTTCTGAGGATACTGCACACACAGTACATAGACACACATTGTATGCATCCTGTGTTCTGGTGACCAGGTGTCACCTGAGACTGGCCCCAGCAGAGGCTAACTTTAGTTTCCCCTTCTGCAACTGTCCACTGCAGGGTCCGCCTTAGTAAACGCCGAGCCAAGGCCGGGGTTCAGTCAGGCACCAATGCCCTGCTTGTTGTCAAACACCGCGACATGAACGAGAAGGAGCTGGAAGCCCAGGTAACGAGCTATAGGCGCCCGGAGGGAGGCCAGTGGTGGGTGAGGACAGGGCACCTCCCATCATCTTCCTAATCTGCTGGTTCCAGGAGGCACGCAAGGCCCAGCTGGAAAACCACGAACCGGAAGAAGAGGAAGAGGAGGAGATGGAGGCTGAAGACAAAGAAGCTGGGGGCTCAGGTAAGGAACTAGTCACACCCTGGGGGCCCTGGGAGGGTGGCAGTGGGATCTCACCCGGCCCTGCTTTCTCTCACAGATGAAGAGCGTGACAAGGGCAGCAGCAGTGAGAAGGAAGGCAGCGAAGATGAGCACTCCGGCAGCGAGAGTGACCGGGAGGAGGGTGACAGAGATGAGGCAAGTGACAAGAGCGGCAGTGCTGAGGACGAGAGCAGTGAAGACGAAGCTCGTGCTGCCCGGGACAAAGAGGAGATTTTCGGTAGTGATGCTGACTCAGAAGAGGATGCTGACTCTGATGCTGAGGACAGAGGGCAGGCCCACAGGGGCAGTGACAATGACTCGGACAGTGGCAGTGATGGAGGCCAGCGGAGCCGCAGCCGGAGTGCCAGCCCGTTCCCCAGTGGGAGTGAGCACTCAGCTCAGGAGGACGGCAGCGAAGCTGCGGCTTCTGATTCCAGCGAGGCGGACAGTGACAGTGACTGACCTCAAGGCCTCCCAGTGGAGCCAGCAGGCCCCATTCTTAGGGCAGGGAAGCACTTTTCTAGTTGTCTTGTGTCGAGAGCCCATTGTCCCTACCCCTCAATCTTTGCTGTTAATAAACCTAACTTCTCTTGACTTCACCTCTCAGAGCCTCTGTTCCCCTCCCCCAACCCATTCCCCCTCCCCCCTCCCCCAGGTGCTTAAGGATCTCCACTTAGAGCACGAAAGCAAGTCCCCACGGAGTTCCCAGGAAATGCATTATAACAAAATTCAGAATCTTTTTGGTTTTGTTGGTTTTTTTTTTTTTTTTTTTTTCCAAAATAAGCCCAGACCATTAACAATTGAAACTCCAACAAATAAGTCTTCTCCAACAGCGAGAAAAAATGTACAGTTACTCAAAGCTGATCTGCCAGTGGGGCTGGGGACAGAAGTGGGTAGGGTAGGGTGAAACCATGGAGGGGCCCGGGGATGGGGGGTGGGTGGGAATGTCAGGGTCCTGCCTGTCAGAGTGGGGCCGCCTGCGTCCTACACTCTGCTGTCAGGTGGGGGGAAGCTCTCACCTCCCTCTGGGGGAGGGTGCCCCTCATCGCCTTCCAGTGCCAGGCAGGGTCAGTCACCCTGATGGGAAGTGAACAAGACAAGACTAGACCGGCTTGTGGAGGTGAGGGTCCCATGAGAGGGACACCCTGCTTATTCTAACAAGGTGGCCTTTCACCCCACTTCCCACAGCGAGTGGGAGGGGCCGGAGCAGCCGGGAGTTAGAGGGGATGAGCAAAGGCACAGAAACCTGGAGGGCCGGGTGGGACTTGCATAGGTTGATGAGTGTGCAAGAGGTACATAAATACACCTGACACCCCGCCCAGCCCGGCACTGGGAGAGGTGGTGGGGACCACAGGCAGGTCCCCAGGGCCACTCTACCTCCTGGCTTCTCTTCCCTCCCTGGGCTCAGAGCAGGGGAGGTCCACAGACCAGGAGGCAGGGGCAAGGTCTGGGGGGAATGGGCTGATAGTGCAGGGAAGGCTGTGGTTTTTCTTTTTTTTTTCTTTTTTCCTTTTTTTTGTTTTTTTTTTTTTGTTTTTTGTTTTTGTTTTTTCCCAACATTTTGTATCTTTAATAACATACACAATGGTTACCAGCCATATTCATAACAAAAGTTATTCATAAAATGTATCTAAAAATAACATTTTTTCCTTTTCATGTGAAAAGCTTGAGAATGTCCCAATGAGGGTGTAGGTTGAGGGGGGAAGAGGAGTTTGGAATAGGGGACCCTGGCTTCCCCACAGCCTGAACCCCAAATTCCCTCCCTCCACCTGGGCCCCAGCACCAGCCCTCATCAAGAACGGGGAGCGGAGGGTTGTGACTCGGGCTGGGCTGCACCTCTGGGTTATGATATAGTGTTCCACTTACATGAGGTCATGACATAATGGGGGTAGGGAAGGCTGACGGAAAGGAGGGGGTCGGCAAGAAAACAAAAACCCAACAACCCCCTTTCCCCTGCTTCCTACCCACAAGTCTTTTGCCAACAGACCTGGGCAGCAGAGAAGGGTGGTGTTGGTGGGGAAAGGGGACATTAAGGCAACAGACTTCCTGACCTCACTGTGGGCCGGGGGCTGCCCACCTTCAACCTCTGCATCTGGGAGCCGGGGCTGGGATGGGGGAGGGCAGGGGGTCTGGAAGAGGGGGCTCTGCCCTCTCCTCTCATAAAGTTCAGGCTCCCCCTGCCACTGTCCTGGCTCAGAGAGAGGCCTGGGGATTCTAAAAATGACAGGGAATGATCAGAGAAAAACCGTTAAGAACTATATAAATATGTATCTTAAATAGGCCTAAGAAATCAATTGTAGAGAACCTCTGATAAACAGGGCAAGAAGGGGAGGAAGGAGGTGCCTGTCCTGGGGAGGGGGAGGGGAGGGGGAGGAGAGGGGAGGGGGAGGGGGAGGGGGAGGGGCTCGACTCCAGTGACACACTGCTGGAGCAGGCTGTGCACACTGCTTGCTCCCCCACTGTCATGTGTCTGAAGGGCAGGCTGCACAAGGTGGTCAGTTTGTTTCTGAGAAGTCTGCTCTCTCGGGGAAGGACAGGTGTCAAGTGGTCTGGAGGAGGCAGGGGTGGGGTGGGGCCGGTCGGGGATTTGGGAGGGAAGGGGCAGGCGGTCTGGCCAGTCCTTGCCCCTTGCCCCTTGCTGCCCTCTCTGTCCCTCGGCCTCAGCCGAGATCCCTCCATGGGCCTGGGAGTGAGCAAGGCGTGTGCCAATGTTAAACAAAAGTTAAGAGGATGAGTAGAAAAATATCAGAGTGTATAGCTGCGCCAGCCACCCTCTCGCTGCCGAGGAGGAGCCTGCTGGGGGACGGCCCCGCCCGCCGCCCGGGGAGCCTATGGGTGCGCTGGGCTGTGGGTCCCGTCAGATGGTGGAGGTTTTGTCTGTCCCATCTGTGGTAAGAAAGGGAGGAAGGGAGGAAGATCAGGAGGAAAGGCCCTCACACAGCCTGTCATCCCAGACGGGCCCTCCCTGGAGTCTGGCCTCCCCTTGGGACCCTCAGAATGTTTCCAAGTTGCTGAGCTCAGAGCTGGAGACGATGGGTAGATGGGAGCTAGGTCAGGGGAAGAGGAAATGCTCACCACCCAAGGCGTGTTCTGTCATGCTGAGACACAGAGACTCCAGGGTGGGATTGATCTCCAGGTCAGGCCCAGGTACCGGGCAGTCTAAGTGGGAAAGAGGAGAATGGGGGTGGTGAGGGGGGCCACCCAAACGGGAACAGGCCAGGGCTGGGAGGTGGGGACTGCTGGCCTGGGGGGGGGGGTAAGGGATAGAGCGCCTGGAAAGCGTGCACATAGAGGGGTGGAAGACAAGGCCTGAGGGGGGGGGAGAGTCACAAAACAGGCAGGGAGACAGGCAAGGTAAGGGTTTGGCAATGCGTAAAAGGCCAGACTTTTCAGACAGAGGAAGTGATGTGAAACCGAGGGAAAGGTCCTGGAGGCCACACACAGCTTTGATTATTTTAGACTTGGACTCCCAAGTTGCCTTGGGCTGCCTGGGCACCTAACCCAGACACTGGGCAGCTTCTTGCTGACTGATGGCTCACCCTCTATGCTTGGTAGAAGCTAAGCTAAAGCCGTTCCTATGCCCACTTGGACTTGCTGTTCCAGGCAGGCTGAACAGGTGGCGCAAAAGCAGACAGCAGCCACACAGCCTGTCCCCAAGACACTTCCCAGAAGGACTTGCAGGAGCTCAGGTACCACACTGCTAAGTACTTTGCCTCAGCTCAGGCCACCGGAGCTGCTGGCTCCTATCTCCAGCCTCATTTTCACTCCCATCTCAACTCTGAGGTTAGGTTCCAGGGAGACCCATTTGTCTTAAAAAACAAGCTTTGTAGCTGAGTGGTACGTGGTGAGGTGAGAAGAGACTTGCGCACCCATCCCGTGAGTATCACGGAGGGCTCCATCCAGCAAGTGCAGGAACGCTGGCTGAAGGGCTGGCACAGTTTCTGAGTGCAAGAACTTAAGTCACCTGCAAATCTAAGACCTGTTCAGAGCAGCCTACCGGAGGCAGGGAAGGGCTTCCTGTCACAGATGCCATGTCTAGCCCAAGCATACAGGGGCACGCAGCCAGAAACCTCTCTCCCTTTTCCAGCCAAGCAGGGACTCAGAGCTGGCATAGCTTTGATCTGCCACTGGCCGCTCAACTCTCTTGACCTCTGACCTCCAGGCTGAGGCGAGAGGAGGAGAGAGCCCACTGTCACCACCCTTTCCCCCATAGAACCTCATTAAGAGGTAGAGCCATTGGTTCCAGGGGTCACCAGGCTCTGACAGAACAGAGGTGTGTGGACAGGTTACAACCCTCATGACCTGTCAGACTAGCCCCGTGTGCGTGTTAAGCGAACCTGTAAAGACACAGTGACCGACAGCACAGCACAGCACAGGAAAGGCGAGCAAGCAGAGGGAGGGGAGGGGGAGGAGGGAGGGGAGAAGGGGAGAGGGTTAAGGCCCTATAGACTTGATGGACACTGAACCCCTCCCTACAGACACAGAGAGACGTGAGTCTGTGCACAGCCTGGAGATCTCCAGAGGGGCTAGTGGCCGTGAGCCCCAGGTGAGGGGACAAGTGTACTAAGGAGGGCGGAGCAGGGCACCTCACCTGGAGGGAACATGAGCATAGCCTGGGGTGATGAATGAACTGGGAGCGAGTGGGTGCGCTGCACAGAGCTGCGGCTCTGGCTCGGCATGCTGTTGCTGCCTCCAGGATTGGCAAACCACAGGTTCTACACAGGACATGGGGAGAAAGTGTCAGGGTGAGTGGAAGAGGCCCAGGCCAAACACACGCCCTAGGTACTGCCCCCTCAGCCCCAGAAGCACTAGGGTGTCCATACCATCCAGCTCACCTGTCGGCCCTGACCCCCAAGACTGGGGCTGGTGAGGGCATGTCGAGGAGAGACGCCCCCAATGCCTGAAGGGCTCAGGAGGCCCATCCTGCCAGGCGGGAGGGCCCGAGGAGGCATTGGGAACTGCCGCTGGGTCCGCCGGGCCACACCCATCCCCACAGAGCCAGCTATGGGGAGAGAGTTGGAGCCAAATGCCCAGCTGTCAGAGAGCAGAGCACAGGGTATTAGCATGGGCAGAAGCCCATATCTCCTGTCCTTCCACAGCTCCAATGGGTAGGACAGGACACCAACGTGCTCCGAGCCAGGGTTCCCTGGCCACGTCCTTGCACCCTGCATTTCTGTCTCCACCTGACCCAAGTTGAATATGGGGGGCACAGAAAGGTTTCCTTGTTGTACCCTCTAAGCAGTTCTTCAAAGTCACTTCTTTAGTGTGAGAAGGGACCTCAGAGCCTTTGCATACAGCTAAGGAGAAAAGGTACAACAGCAGGGTCTACTTGATAGACATGTGCTGGGTTTTGGCCACCTCAGCACCCATGTGGTACTGGGGACAGAGGCCAGGGCCTTATGTACAGTAGGCAAGTTTCCTGTAACACCAGGGCCCAGCGTTTATACCCTGTACTGTTAAATGCTGGACCAGACCCTCTACTCCAGAAGTCAGGCAACACTCCCTGTAGCTATTTCTCTCTGGTACCGAGAGCCGACATCAAAGTACGCAGTGGGTCTACAAGATGGCTCAGCAGGTGAAGGAGTTTGCCAACAAGACGGCCTGAGTTCGACCCCTAAAGCCCAGATGGTGTAAGGACAGAACCGACCCCTGGAAGTTGCTCTCTGCCCTTCAGGCGTGCACTGTGGCACGGGTCTCCTCACACACACACACACACAAACGCTGAGAGAACTGCGCTGTGCCCTCATCGGCCTCCCTCCGAGAGCTGCAGAGCAATTTCATGGCTCTACCTAGTACCTGCTTCTGTGCCCGGGGCATGTAAGCTACATCAGGTGGCCTAAGCTGCCCATCTCCCCGAGAAGTCTGTTAAGAGCCAGACTTCAAAGGAAAAGCTTGCTCCTCCCTCCCTTCAAAGGCCGCCATGGCTGCCTACGGCCACACTACATCTCCCCTACAAAGCCTCTCTGGACTCAAGGCCTGCTCTTCTTCAGTTCTTCTCAAGGGGAATCCAATGTCAGTGCCTTTCCACAGATCAAGCTCTTTTTCCACCCCCCTAGTCATAGAAATAAATATATTTGCCTCTGCTGGGATTAAAGTCCCACTAGACTAACCCCCCCCCCCCCACTTCTCTTTGAGACAGGTTTCTCTGTGTAGCCCTCACCACCCCTCACTCAAATGCTAGGATTGAAGATGTGCACCACCACACTGGCTTGCCTTTTTTCTTTCTTTTCTTTCCCTTTCTTTCTCTTTTTTGGTTTTTCGAGACAAGGTTTCTCTGTGTAATAGCCCTGGCTAGATTCAAACTCACAGTGATCCACCTGCCTCTGCCTCCAAGTGCTGGGATTAAGGCGTGCGTTTTACCTTTTTTCAGTTGTCCATCGTGTTGATTAGAAACTCTGTACAGGGTGACTTGCGTGAGCATAGCAGGGAGACCCTTTCAGAACACTTTCACCCTTTAGACACCCACATGCCGACTCCACGGCCTGGGGAGGGGCCCACCTACCCCTTCTGCTGCCGGTAGTTCTGCATGTCCAGGGCAGCTTTGCGTGGGACTGTCCGCAGGAGTTTCAGCACTTGCTGCTTCCAGGACAGCAGCCGCTTCTTCTGTGTCTCTGTGAAAGCCTGGGAAGAGGGAGGAGATGTGTAGACACAGAGGACCATGCCTACGGGTTAGCTAGGAGAGAGGGGGACACAGTGGCACTAGTGCAGTCACCTCTCCCTGTGAGCAAGAAGAGCAAGAGGCAAGGGAGCCTGAAGCAGCAGGAGTGTTTTGTGAGGTGACTTGAGGAAGCTGAATAAGCACTGGGACAGGAACAGGGATGAGGAGGTAGGAGGTGGCAAAGCTAGGAAGCCTTTAAAGGCCACACTGGAGAACTCGGGCTGGCGCACTGTGGGCTCTGAGAGGGTGGAACAGCCTCTCTCCCTCAGCAGCCCTAGCAAAGGCCCTACCTCGTGAGTCAGGCACTTTTCGATGAGCTGGAGGTAACTGGTGATGTTCTCCTCGTCTGGTCGGGACACCAGCAGCTGGGTGCACACTGAGGAACATGGGAAGAGACAGAGCTTAGTCTCAACACACCCTCTGCCACACTGCAGCCTCCTCAGGACCCGATGGTGGGTACAGGGGATACAGTTGGGTGAGTCCCAACTCCTCAGCTTCGAGGGCAAGAGCTAGTACCATCAGCCCAGACAGGCCTGCAGGAAGAGGCCTAGCCACACCGAGGCTCAGCTACTCCGGAGGCCATGACCTCTAGGTCTTTAATAAAGCAGCACTGTTCCCTTTCTCTACGTGGACTTGATGCTGGTGCTTGGGGTTCCCCTGGTGGTCTGCTTCAGGGTTCTGAGCCAGGGCCCGCCTGCTGCTCTCACCTTTGCCCATCACCCGTGTAAACTGGCTGGGGATGTCTCCGTCGGCGACAGGAGCTGGGGCTGGCTCACTGCTATCAGAGGGGGCTGGAGCTGGTGGAGGAGGATAGTTCTCTGCAGCTGGAGGGTCCTTGGCTTCAGTGCCCTTGTCTGATCCAGGGTGGGTGAGGGGAAGCTCAGCACCTGGCAGCAGCGGCTCCCCCCGGCCCCCATCCTTGGCAGTAGGGGTGGCCTGAAGGACACGGTAGGCCTTGATAGGGGTGACGATGACCTGCTGCAGTTCCTGCAGAGCGCTGCGCAGATTGCCGCCTTCCAGCACATCCTGCAAGGGAGGACGTACCTAGGTCAGGCACAGACTGCAGAGGGGCACAAAAAATGGCTACCCTGTGTGGTCAGATGAGGCTTGGAGAAGCCCACATGGTATGCAAGGTTCCACATGGAGAAGCAGAGAACTAACTGGACAAAGACAACAAAGGAGGAGGAAAAACCAGGAGGAAGAAGCAAGGCGAGGAGGAGAGGCAGATCAGTGGACGCGGACAGGACTGCATGGGAGGGCAGGTCACTGGAAAGATCCCTAATCATCTGCAACTCACCACCACCAAACACCCGTCAGGGTGATGTCAGAAGATAGAGACAGGGCAGGGAGGGAGGCCGGGAGCCTGGCAGGCAGCAGCATGTGAGCACCTGGAACCCAGCTGCTCAGGGCAGGGTCCAGCAGAGGTCAGACTGCAGCAATGAGGCGGCCCTGGCAGCTGCCAACAAGGCTGACCCAAAGCCTTCCACTTGCCAATACCACTGGGCCACTGGGCCTTGGAGACGGGGAAACCAGGTCCTCACCTTCTCTAGGGACTTGAGGACGCTCTGTCTCTCACGTAGCTTCTGGATGCTCAGAGCTATCTTGTGCCGGGCACCTTTGGTGACATTCTGTGACAATAGGGAGACAGGAAGCTGACAACAGGTGAGGTACATAGGGGTGACCCAACAGAGACCAGGCTTGATGGCAGGACCAGCACCCAACTGTGTTGGCCCAACGCCTCCCAGGTGGTCCCTCAGATTCACCTGCGACTCCAGGTGCTGCTCAGTTAGGGTCATCATCTCTTCATAGCTCATCTGTGAAAACAGAGCAGCATACTTGTGCAAGCGGAGGCTCTTGAGCCACGAGGGCACATCTGTGGAACAGGAGGGAGGACAGGTCAGGAGATGGATGCTGGTGACTAGAGTGCGAGCTAAGGGCAGAGGTCAGGCATAGGCCGCCAGCAGCCTTGGAAACTGCAGTGAGTTGGGAGGGGTTGGCCCTTTAGGACACCTGACACCCCCCCCTCGCTGCAAGGATGGCCTCCATAGTTTACCTCACCTGTCAATCATATGCGCTCTCAGCAGCAGTGAGGGCAAGGGTTATCTATTCCTTTAGGCCTGTCCCCTCCCTGAGGTGGCAGGTACAGGCAAGTGTCTGTCCTCGGGGCCCAGGCCAAGCCCTGAACAAGGGTTTCCGGCACTGCCCTCTGGACACACCTTTCATCCCGCTGCCATCCTCCTGGAAAGTGTTCCGGCTGGAGCCCTGCTCCTCCGTCTGCTCACTGCCAGAGGAGGCCACACTGCTCTGTGGCGAGAGGGGTGCGTGGTCGGGTGTGGTGAAAGCAGCCCGGGCCCCAAGCTCCTCTGGACTCGGCCACTCACCAGGGGCCTGGGGGCTCGTAGGGATGAGTGACATGGAGCGCTTCAGTGGGCTAGGGTGGATTTGGCAGGGGAGACCTGACCAGAGAAGGAAAAAGAAGAGGTCAGGATGAAGGATCTGAGCATGAAAATAAAATAAAATAAATCATGGCCTGCTCTGACCCATAATCCTCCAAAGGGAAGAAACCAAGAGGCCCCAAGGGAACTGCCTATAGATACTGTCCACCCCCAGAACTTCCCCGCATCGTCCAAGCCCAGCAGGCATGACTGGAATCGTTCCCATGCCTGACTAGACTCTTCTCTTCACCCTTGCCGTGCACAGGCCCCTTGCCTTATAGCAGATTGTTTTTAGAGGTGGTTTTTTTTTTCTTAAAGAGATTGGGTCTCAGTTTGTAGCCAGGCTGACCTGCAGCTCTGTCATCTTCCTGTGTGCTGGGATTACAGGCATGTGCCACCACATCCAGCTATGCACTGACACTTCCACATGTGCAAATCCGGCCCATTTTTAGATCCTGGTGGTTTCCTTCACAGTCACAACAAAATCCAAACTCTGCGACACAGCTGAAAGCTCTGATCACTTAACTCCTACAGCCCAGTCGCTGGTTCAAGCCCCTTCTGGTCCTCACCTCTCCAGGACCATCCACTGTTCTTCCGAGACAGACTCTTGGGCTTCTGTCTCTAAGAGCGGGGACCACAGACATATGCGACCACCCTGGTTTCTGAACACCAAATGTTTGTTCCTGGAACACTAGAACTTACACCAAAGAACTTTGGCACTTGCTCTATTTTTTTTACTTTCTTTGTATCCCCCTTTCCTTTTTCTTTCTTTTTCTCACAGGGTTTCTCTGTGTAGACCAGGCTGTCCTGGACTCTCTTTGTAGACCAGGCTGGCCTCGAACTCACAGAGATCCGCCTGCCTCTGCCTCCCAAGTGCTGGGGTTAAAGGCGCGCGCCACCACGCCCCACATTCTATCCCTTTTCCTATGATGACAGGAAGAACCCAGGGCCTCCTGCACACGAGACAGTCAGTACTCACCACTGAACCAGCCTCACAGTCTCAACTCCCCAGTCCTAGCCGCTGGCAGTCTCAAGCCTCAGTTAACTGTCACCTCCTGAGGCCGACTCCAAGCCTTCCATCTTGTCAATACCCTCTAACCTTCCACTCCAATTACTCTCCCATCACGGGCCGGAGAGATGGCTCAGCCATTAAATATAAACACCAATCACAACCCAGGAAAAAGAACCGAGGAACCGAGACCTGGCACGACATTATCTTGTCCTCAGGGTGGGGATGGCCCAGGAAGTTGCTTCCTTGGTCCTTACAAATAAGCCACGTAAGTACACTGAATCCCTTCTTACTTTCACGGTGAGGACGGAGCTTGAGGCAGGTGCTGCTATGGTGGCCTGGAGCTCACTGTGTCAGCCCAGGCTGACCCCAAACTCACGGCCCTCTGGCTACAGCCTCTCAGGTGCTGGGACAGCCAAGGAGCCACCTTCTCTAACATCCCACATGGCCACTTCTTCCTGGACTGAATCCAAACTGACACCTAAGAGGCCTTGTAACCCAGGGTGAAGTCACTACCCTCTTCCAAGACATTTCACACTCTGTCCATTCTGAGGTAAGCCAAGGGCTCTCTAGACAAGGCAGTATCCTCTAAACAGCTCGACCTTGCAACGGCCTACCCCCTGTACTGTCACTGCTTCAAGCATCTTTTCCTGTTGGCTTCTTCTGCCTTTGGGTCTTGCTCAAGCACGCACTTGTTGCTCTCCGTTCTAGCAGTTTCTCGAACTTGACTGTGGGCCCGTGAAGGGCAGCAGCAACCTTGCCTAGTCATTTTGCACCCCAGGCTTAGAGGCAGGATACAACACACAGAAGCCTTCCAATTGAGTTTCATAAAGAACAAAGGAGTGCTAAAAGGCCCTGTGAGATCAGCAGAGGGAACCCCAAAGTTCCAGTGGCAGCCTCAAGAGAAACAGAAAGCCCAAAGGCCTGGTTAGGTGAGGACAAGGCCCAGGAAGCTGAACCTCCTTGCCCCAGGTCGCACAGGAGGCTAGGAGGAGAGAGAAAACCCAGAGTGCAGGCCTTGCTCCAATGGCGAGGCTGACGTCCCTTTTAGTGTCCCAGTGACATGCAACCCAGGAGGCCACCCTGGTACAGGCCCAGAGCACCTTCTATGACCACCTGAAACAATACTGATGCCCCTGGCCAGAGGTTTACCCACGGAGGAGGGTACTGACTGGCCCTGCACGTGGGCAGTGTCAGGCTCTGCTACTGCCCAGGGTCCTGCAGTGACCTCTGCTCAGGGCTCGTTCCCAGTGTCTGGGCACTGTGGACTCTGGCTTCTACCCCACGTGGGGCGTCCTGGAAGAAGATGGCACTCTGGGCTGCAGGGCTGGAAAGCCCTCAGTACAGGCCGTGGTACCGGCCTTGGTGCTCCTAGTCACCTCCTTCCTCCTTTCTTAGTTAAGAAGTGGCCTGGGGAGGCTGAGGGCAGGAAATTACCCTGACTAGAATGACTCTGCAGTTCCTGAGCAGCCCTGCTTGGCCTGTGCTGGAGTGGAGGCTGGCCACGGCCTGAGGATTATAGAAACAGGAATGCCTGCTGCAGACTCATGGCCTCGCACCGTCCAAGAAATCCTGATCTGTCTTGGCAGCGCACCAGACTCACCCTGCCTGCCCTCCCAGGCCAAGCTTTGCTTCCCACTCAAAAATATTTGAATGGCTTCCTGCTTCCTGCAACTCTCCAATATCCAAAAGTTTCATTTTACCCTTCAAAGGCTCAGGCTGTGAAGCTAAGATCTGAGTTCAAATCCTAACTCTACCACCTTTAAAACCAGTGCTCTTGGACAAGGACCCTGTCTGTCTGTACCTCAATGGGTATAAGTTAGCCTAACACACACCATATGGTGACTCACAGAAACTACAGGCCTGCTGTGCTCTGACCCTCTACTGGGTGCCACAGCCTTTCAGTCACGCTGTGCCCTCTACATGGAATGGCCCAGTCTCTTCTCCCTTTCGGTCCATAACCCTATGCAACACCGTGAAAGCACAGTCCTTCAGAGATGCTGGGTGCTTGGGTTGCAGCTCAGTGGTACAGACTCATCTAGCATGATCCAGATTCTGAGTTCTTCCCACAGAGCCAAAATGCCTACTATGGTTATGAGCAGGGGGCACAGAGGGTGTGGGTGGCCACTGCGCGGATCACGTTCAGGCAGAGGCGGTACAGTATGCATGTTCAGGCCCTGAGCCCCAGAGCCCCAGAGCCTGACTACCTGGATTTAATTCTGGTATTATCTTGGGCAGATGACTTCTAAGAGTAAGCCACGTTTTAGAGTTTACAGCTATGAGGTCCTCAGAATACCTCCTAGTAATATGTTTACTATTTCCCAGTCAGAACAATCAATGTTAATATAGCCTCTAAACCTAGGCCAGAAGTGTGGTACTCCAGAACCAGAAAACAAACCCAAAGTAATCAGGGTTGCTAAAGTTCTCTGGAAATGCCCTGAATCCTTCATCACCCTCGGTCCACTTTAACCTGTGCCCACTAAGTACCTAAGGCTAAATTTTGAGCACTTACCTTCAATCAGGTCATGTCACTCACGGTGGCTTAGGAAAGCCACAGCACCTTACACTCTTCACCTCAGCTAACATTTCAAAGAGACACCTCAATACCAACTCCTGTTTTATCAAGTCTCAAGGCTTAGCTGGTCAGCAGGACAGCACTGGTCAGAGGTGGCCTCGCCAGCTCTTGTACTGTCCTCTGTGTGACGGCCTCATCTGTGACCCGGGTCTAACGGTCTCCAGGGAGGCTTGGCTGACACTGCACCGACAACGCTGCTGCTGGGCGCACCCGGCAGTGCCGCTCAGCTCTAACAGCTGATGCTCTGCAGTACAACTTCACAGACATAGTTCTCGTGTTGGAAGCTCGGACCAGGAACAAAAGTCCTGAGTCAGCTGAAGAGAACTCCGAGGTGGCACCCATCCCTCAGCAGCCAGGCAGGTTACGGAAATGATGACAGGGAGCACGGCAGGGTGGCTCAGTGGTTAGCAGCACCTGTTGCTCTTGCAGACAACTCGGGTTCAGTTCCCACAAGTCACATAGTGGCTCACAACCATCTGCTACTCTTTCTGTTTGTTTGTTTGAAGACAGTGTTTCTCACTGGGCACAGTGCCTGTAATCCTAGCACTCAGGGAGGCAGATGCAGCATGGTTGCCCTGAGTTCGTGGCCAGCCTGGTCTACAAAGCAAGTCCAGGACAGTCATGAATGGGCTACATAGAGAAACCCTGTCTCCAAAAAAAACCACAAATAAACACATAAGTAAATATTAAACAACAAACAATAACAACTCAAGTATGAGTTCCTAAGACACAATTATAGGTCATTTTCAGCTCTGAGGAGGTCAGTTCACAACCTCTGTATGGCCTCCCTCATAAAGCTGAGGCCCAGTAAAGTGATGGGACTTGCCAAGGCCGCAGAGCAAGAGAAGACAGCCCTCACCTGTGTTTGCACTGCTCCCAATACTGTTGATGGCCGGCGGCACTGAGCTGGATGGGTGGAAGGGTACGTGTCCATTTTCCCGGGGTAGCTTGTCCTGCCAGCCTGGCCCTGCCTCTCCAGGGGCCAGCTCTGCAGGTCCCCCCCATTCATCTGAGCCCTGGCGTGAATGGTAGGCAGGCTCTGGCCGGGTGCGGAAACCACTAGCCAGCCGCTCTTCCAGGTGGCTCAGCCAGAGGGCTAGTGCGTTGCGGTCCTCCAGTGTGGTGGCTGGGTGGATGAGGGCATAGGAGAGGAGCTGGCGGCTCTCCTCGATGAAGGCATTGCTCTCAATGGAGTAGGCCAGCACCTTCTGCAGCAGCCTCATGTACTCGGACTTGGCCTCCGTGTTGCCTGGCTGGAGCAGGGGCAGGTGAGACAGCAGGAGGGACACCACCTTCTCTTTGGATTCCTGCTGCCACTGGCTGACGATGGCTGCAGAGGGAGAGAGGGAGCAGCTTGGAGCGTGAGTGCACACTACCCAAGCCCCACAGCCCACGGCCTCTCCCTCAGCTCTAGTCTCTCCCTCACTCAGCTATCACCCTTGACCCTGTCCCCACAGAGCTGAGACCAAGCACCTGTTCCCTGCTTCTAAAGTCGCTTTTCCTAGATCTATCACTTCTGTCCTCAAAGGCCTGCAGTGAGCCCTAGTCAGCCGTGGGGAAGCCTCCACTACATGAGGCCTGCTCACTGCTATGTATCTACCTGCCCACCACTATCACCCGTATTTCCCTTCCTCCACCAAACAGCGTCTTGGCTAAACAGAGAAGGTGCTGGAACACAAGTTAAAGCTTATTCTCTGGCGTAAGATGGTCTCAATTCTTCACCAGTTTGATTTTAGAGAAGTCACCTTAAATGTCATTGAACCTTGATTTCTTTGCTTTTGGAGGCAGACTCTTGCTATGTAACCCAGGCTGGCCTTGAACCTCCTCTGCAAATACAGCTATCTGCAAGACTTGAAAGAAAATTATGCCGGGCGTGGTGGCACACGCCTTTAATCCCAGCACTTGGGAGGCAGAGGCAGGTGAGTTCGAGGCCAGCCTGGTCTACAAAGAGAGTCCAGGACAGCCAGGGCTGTTATATAGAGAAATCTTGTCTCGTAAACCTAAAAATAAAATAAAATAATACATACATACATACAAACAAACAAACAAACAACACCTGATTCACAGTATTGGTTTGAGACTCAATGGGCTAATAAGAAAAGTAACATAGGCCTGGTGCGACGGCTCAGTGGGTAAAGCCTGACAGACCGAGCTCTCGGTGGCTTGTCTTCTCACCTACACGCTGCCCTGGCTTACACTGTTATCTCCCACATGAATGAACGGACCAATGAACGCTAAAAAGAATGGAATATGGCCTACCATCAAAAATGCAGTAAACGGTAGCTACAGTTTTGTAAGCTGGCTTCTCTCTCCCCACGTGGCCACTCCAGTCTGTCCTGTCTGAGTAGGTAGGTCACTCCTTAATCACACTCAAGTCACAGCAGCCTCTGTCCAGTTCACTACAGGACCCAAGGGGTCAGTGTGACAGCTTCCTCCCTAGGTCGCCCACCTCTCACTGGACACTGACTCAGCACTGCTGGAGCAGCCTGTCTTCCCTGGGGCTCCCTTCCCGCTGTACTCACTCACGCTCCACGGTGAGGCTGTGAGTCAAGGCTTCGGCTGGAATACCCTTTTCTTCCTGGACAAATCCGGGTCTTAGTCCTGTCTTCCTCTCCACTCCTAGAGCTGTGGCCCGAGCCTGTGGCTTCCCGTGTGCTAAGGCCGCACTGTGCCGCTGAGCCACATCATCGGCCTTCTCTTTACTTTGTATTTAAGACAGGGGCGGCTCACCAAAAGTGGCCCAGGCAAGCCCTGAACTCATTCTGTAACCCAGAGAAGCAATGAAATGGCAATCCTCCTGCCTCAGTATTCTAACTAGCTGCTATAATAAGCCTGAAGCACTAGGCCCATATTGGTTAGTATGTATGTGTGTGTCCCACAGTACACTCATGGAGGTCAGAAGACAATTTGTAGGTGTCAACTTCCCTCACACACCATGTGGGTCCCAGGAATCCAGCTTACTGTGTCAGGCTTGCCGGAAAGTGCCTTTGCCAATTGAGCCGTCTGCTGGCCCAGCTTGGGTATTTTAACACAATACACAAAAACAATATGGAATACTTCACGTATCTGAGTATCATTATTGCACAGAACTCATGTTAATTTTCTCTATATTGTTCCAATTTTAGCGTATGTGCTATTAAAAGTGAGCTCCAAATCCCACGTCTTTCTTCTTTTCTTTGAGACAGGATCTTACTAGGTAGCTCTGAGCCTCAAACGCTAAATCCTCCTGCCTCAGCTTCCTGTGTGCCCCACTCTGTCCAGCTTCGGCTCTCCTTTGTCTGTAAAGGGAACTCAGAGTCATTCCTACTCAGCACAGCCATTAGGAACTAAGTGAGAGTCACAGCTTAATGTCAGTCCTCTGTTTTTACTATTTATTATGAGTACTGTGGCAGTCTATTTTACTGTGCTTTCTTCCTTTTCAACAACATACAAAGACTCTAAAGGTACAAGCCAACCCGTCAGCAGAGGAAACAGAATGGGATTAGACCTCAGAAGCCTACAGCCAGCCAGGCCTGAAGATGCGAGCCTATAACCCCTATTCAAATTCAAGGCCCACAGGGGCTACTGGGTAAATTCAAGGGCAGCCTTGGCAAGATCTTAGCTCAAAAGAAAAGAGGGAGGGAACATGTACTGGGGACACGCTCAGTGCTGGCAAGCACAGACCCAGTGAAGATGGGGGAAAAAAAAAGGAAAGGTTACATTCTGCAGTCACAACGCAGAATGAGACATAGAAACTTGCAAACTTACTCCTCTGAACCTTTTGTCCTCACCCTGCAGCCGGGAATTCACATTAGTTCTAACTCTACTTAGCTCTGTAGCTCTTGGAATGAGTCTCACAGCTCACAATCCCTGGGGCCTGGCCTGCAAGTCTCTCTACTCTCTGCTTTCTTGGAGAGGACCTGTAAAAGTGCCGGGGAATCCGTCAATAACTCACTTTATGACCACAGCACCCCCCCCCCAAGTAACCGAGCAAGCACTACTGCAAGCACTCCCCGTGAGGCTAGCAGTGATGGTGACACTGAGCGTGCTACGAGGATGGCTGCTGTCCATCCTCACCATTTCTACACACAAGTCAGAGCTGGAAAGGAGGCCGGGCGTGGTGGCGCACACCTTTAGTCCCGGCACTCAGGAGGCAGAAGCAGGCGGATCTCTGTGAGTTCGAGGCCAGCCTGGTCTACAAAATCAGGACAGCCAAGGCCACACAGAGAAACTCTGTCTCGAAAAACAAAAACAAACAACAACAACAAAGACTTGGGAAGGTGAAGTGATGGAACTGTCAAGTGACAAAACTAAGACCTAAGTTGCATGCCCTGCCTTGACATCTGGAAGAAACTTTACCCACACGTTAAAAAATATTTTCATGGCCGGGCGTGGTGGCACACAACCTTTAATCCCAGCACTTGAGAGGCAGAGGCAGGACGATCGCTGTGAGTTCGAGGCCAGCCTGGTCTACAAAGCGAGTCCAGGACAGCCAAGGCTACACAGAGAGACCTGTCTCGAAAAACCAAACCAAAAACAAAACTTTTTTCAACTTATGTGTTTTGTCTACGCGCCTGTGTGTGCATGCTGCGCGCGCACGCATCATGTGCATGCAATGCCTGTGGAGGCCAGAAGAGGGCGTCAGACGCCCAGGGATGGAGTTAAAACCTTTGTGAGCCACCGTTTGGGTGGTAGGGGTGGACCTGGGCCTCTGCAAGAGCAGCCAGTGGGGACTGAGTCACCCTCCAGCCCTCAGCGTAACTTTCCACCTTCCAGGGCACCTGGCACTCAAGGTCAGGACACGCCCCCTTCATCTCACTTCATCTCAACCAGCTCTCCGCGCCCACAAAGCTCTTCCTCAACACAACACGTAAAGGTCCTTCTGAGGTGGGGCAAGTCCTTCTTCACGTCATGAAGTCTTTCCTACCCTAGTCTCCTACCTCCACCTGGCACGAGAACACTCTGATGTCCCCTTTCTAGACTCAGTTCCTGCTATCTAGCATGAGGAAACAGAGTAATATTAAGGACAACGTCAAAGGCCTTGCACTGCAGCTGTCAGAGCAACAAATACGCTTCCTCCTTTATAAAAGGGGCAGAGGGTTGCTGAGAGCTGGGCCGCTCAGATTTAGGCAATGGTGTCCAGGAAGGATTAACAGCTGGCCTGTGGTAAATGTGCAGGGTGTAGCTCAGGGATGGTGCTCTTCTCTGTGCTCCTCATGTAGTCAGCCAGCTCCTTCATGCCGACCCCGACGTTTCCACTGCTGTGTAGGCCTTACAGTGCAGCCAGAGGCATCTAGACAGAGAAGCCTTGTCCTAACCTCCCCCCCTCCCCGCCCCAGGGCACTGCCAGGACCCAAGGCCACGGATGCAGCGTCTCCTCTGGTACTGCCAGGGCACGTGACACAGCAGCCTCAAGGGTTGGGCTCAGAGAAGGGCCTTGTTCTGCTGCTCAGGAAGGGGAGAGCGATTTTGAACCAGTGAAGCCGACCCTGGGGAAATGTGTGCTCATGGGCCTGGGTGGTGGGGAGGGCAGGCCTCCCAGGACAGGGAGCATCAATAGCGCTGGACTGAGTCCAAGGAATGTGCACAGCCCCAGGCCGGGGTGAGCCAGCTGGGGCTGCACATGCTGGGTGGGATGGAACAGCTAGTTTCCTGCTAGAGTTCAGGCACAGCAGGGCCCAGAGAATACCTGAACAATTGAGCCCAGATGGCCCTTGGTAGGTAGTGCTGTCTGTGTGTATCATGTGCCCTCTCTGGGATAGCACAAATTCACCCTGCCTTTTGTTTTAACAGACTATATTCTGCAAGTTCTAAAGGAAAAACCTGCCTGGGTGAAAAAATCTACTTGTCTCCATGACGTAGTGCACCACAGCCACGGGTCAGCCCTTTAAATTCTCTGATCGCGGTCATCTGTGTAGGTAATGCGGCTGTTAAGGCCCTGCTGAGGTCAGAGGGTTATAGAGTCCACACTAGGGAGCAAAGCATTGGCAGGAGCCAGAGCTCAGCGTGTGAACCGGGTGGAAATCTTTCTTGAAGCTGTCTCAGGGCTGCTGAGCCAGTGGCTTACTTAGCAGAGCACATCTGGGACTCCCCCTGAAGATTCCCCACAGGGGTGGGGAATTTTCCAAAATTATTTACCAAAACCAGACCCGTCGGGTCTCAGAGGCATCATCTATAGTGAAGAAATTCTGGAGATGGACTGGGTTGCAGATCCAAGTAATGCAGGGATGCCGGCAGCTCCTCCTCTCAGAGATGCAAAAGGACTGAGGGGATTTGGAGAGGGTAAAGGAGACTGTGAGTGCTCTCCTTAATGCAACGGCTGCAGGGCAGGACAGGCGACCCAAGCAAAGTGGGTCATAACGCTGGCCAATCACAGGAGCCAAACACATCTTTGAGACTATGGTAAGAGTAAACTCATTTTTATGTGCTTCGCTGTTTCAACAGCCACACTGGCCTCTGGCACTAGGCAGTGGGGCTGGAGCTTGGCTTCTGACATACCCTTCTCTGCCTCATCCCAGCTCACAGGCATGGGCGAGGGCCAGGGGCTCACATTTTTGTTTGATGAACTATGTCAGCAGGGCCTGAAAGGGAAGGGCGGGGGCATCAGAGGATGCGTTCTGGTGACTCAATCACCATAGCTGGCCCCTTCTGACCTCAGCTTTCCCACCCAAACTCAGGGAGCCAGAGGAGAGGCTTTTAAACATGCTAGACATGGGACTGACTCAGAAGACTGGGTGTAGGAAGAAATGCAGGAAATGTTGCCCAGGAAGCCACAGGATCAGGCCCAATCTCCTCCCACCAGACCATGGGGACACCCTATGATCCAAGGCGCATCAGTGGAAAGGAGGGCCATGGTTACTGCTGGAGCGCCACATGACAAAAGACCTGGCAGCAGCAGGGACGACCACATAGGAAGAAACCCCAGGCCTCTCTGTCTTGGTTGGTTTTTGTCAACCTGACACAAGCTACAATTCTTCTGGGAAGAGGAACCTCACTGAGAAAATGCTTCCAGAAGGTTTCCCTGTAGGGCAGGCCTGTGGGACATTCTCTTGGTAAATTTTCTGTGGGTGGGCCCAGACTACTACGGGCAGGTGGTCCTGAGTGGGAGTAAGAAGGCAGGCTGAGCAAGCACGGACAACAGGCAAGCAGTGTTCCTCTGTGGCCTCTGCCTCAGTCCCTGCCTCCAGGTTCCTGTGCTGACGTCCTGCCGCGACCTTCCTTCATGATGGACCGTGCTAGGAGATGACTAAGCCCTTCCCTTCCCAAGCTCCTTGTTCAATGCTTTATCACAGCAAGGAAGGCAAACTAAGACACTCTTCTCCCGTGCTCAGGGACCTAGAGTCCTGCTTTTCTTTTCTGGTCTTGGATGTTACCTCAGATTCTAAAACCCATGCTGCCCCTGACCTAGGGACATCCCCACTCCCTCCCAGACGCTTAAGCAGAAGAGCAGGCCTGAGCTGGAGTCCTCTTCCACAGCAATAAACCCACTCCCCACTTCTGCTAAGTCATTCACCACATGACTGCTCCCTCACCTTCCTGAACAGACCCAGAGCCAGCAGCAGCGCCAGCAGCCAGCCTGCTGCGTCACTGGATGCATGCTGGAGCCTCAACTGTTAGATCTAAGAGAACACTGGGCCCATAATTTTTGTAAAGTCCCTTAGGGGACTGTCATATGAAGTCAAGACTGAGACTTACTTAAGTCCATTTCTCCCAGCTCCCTGACTGATCTAAGAAGACGGACAGCAAAGGCACAAACCCAGAGGCCTTACTGGAGAACTGGAGGAAGCAGCAGGGCCTCTGCCTGATTGCTGCTCAGGCATCCTGATCTGAGGAGATCTTTTTTGTTTTGTTTTTTTCCAGACAAGGTTTGTCTTTGTATCCCTGGCTGTCCTGCAACTCACTCTGCACACCAGGCTGGCCTCAAACTCACAGAGTTCTGGCCGCCTCTGCCTCCCGAGTGCTGGGGTTAAAGGCGTGCACCGCCAGCAGCACCAGGCTGAGATGTTAAGAGTCAGAGAAGCACCAGTGGAAGCCTCACTGCAACAGGTGGGTCTCATTTGAGGACTGCTGAGCCAGCTGAGCTCAAGATGTGGCTGGTGGTAAGTATGGATCTTTCTGGGGACAGCAGACGTCACGAGGCGCCCATTATGTTTTATTAGTGCTGAGGAGACAACTCAAGGCTTCACGTTTGCTGGGCAATCTCTCTACAGTGAACTATATCCCACTGTGAATTAAATACTAAGAGCTAGTGCTCTAGAATGTGCTGGACCCTCTTCCAAAACCAAAACAGCAGGGCAGGCCCAGGAAGGCCAAGCCCCACTATACACATCTACTCACAGCCAAGGGGGCAGACATGAGTCCAGAACCCTCACAAGCTGCCATTACAAGACAACAGGTGGAGCAGAAGGTCATGCGTCACACTACTTGGTCCTTACGAGAACCTGAGCCCTCTCTGGGCCCAGGCCCTCAGGATTCTCACTGTGCCTTGGGGGTGAGGAGTGGATTCTGGATTTTTGGTCATTCTGACCCTGCCCCCGAGACTGTGATCATACAAGTGTGGGAGACACAAAGGAACCGAGACATAAGGAGCAGATGCAGAGAAATATCAGAGAAGAGACAGTTCTTCCCACGGGCCAGATACCAGTTCCACGAGGTAGAAACAAGCAGAATGGGGAAGTCCACCTCAGGGTGGAAGGAGCAGGAGACGCCAGCTCTTTGGACTTTCAGCCCTCACATCATTAGGAAGACTGGTGTGAGTCAAGGCCCCCGCAGACTTTACCCATGAGCCCTGAAAGTGATGCTTTGCTCTAACCCTGGCAGACATCCTTCCTACTCACTATGGGATATGTCAAGGCCTCCCTCTCTGCCCTCTCTACCAGCAAAGCACCAGTTCCATAGAACACTCATGACAGGGACATAGGACCTTGGTTCCTATGTCCCCACATGTAGCCGCTTCTGTAGTGGCCCTCCAGGCCTGGCTGCGCCCTCTTCAACCTAACTCTATAGGAAGGGCTCCACTGTGTTGTTCAGCATATTGTTTACAGGCAATGTGGGAACAGCAAATACTTTAGAAACACCTACCTCCAAACGAGGAGCGCTGGAGATGCCTAGGGATTCGGCCTAGAGCTACTTAAAGGGTCTTTACCATGGCTTGGAAGAACAAAACCAAGTGGACCACGTGGCAGACAGAGCTAATGGTCAACTGCTCCCAAGTCAAAACTGATCCCCAACCTCTAGCCCGCCAGTTCCCACCTGTGGGCTGTGACCTCTTGGGGGTCACATGTCAGATATCCTGTATATCGTGTATTTACACTATGACTCAAAATAGCAAAATTACACTTATGAAGGGGCAATGACACGATTTTACGCTGGGGGTCAGCACACCATGAAGAACTCTATTAAAGGTCACAGCATTAGGAAGGTTGAGGACCAGTGCTCTAGCCTATGCTGTGACCCAGAGCAAGTCACTCCGTTTCCCCATCCATAAAACAAGGCTTTCCTTACAGGTGCTGTGAGGGTTTGGCAATAATACAGCACTCCTGAGCGTAACTGCGCATACTTATAACCCCAGACAAAGTGGTAGGATCACTGCCAGGCAGAGCTGCAAAATGGGACCTTGTCTCAAAAAACAAGAAAACAAAAAACCCTCAAACCAATAACATGACAAAGCTTGGGGAAAATGTGTGTATTCCTATTGCACAGGTCATCACAAAACACAAGAGAATTCATCAGGGAAGGAGATCAACCCCACCTTTAACCTTCTATATCAACTGGCTTTTCTTGGAAGTTCAAAAAACAAATGCAAAAACTGAAAGTGCGCTAATAAATCAACAGCAACAAAGCCCATGGCTGACCTGGAGCGCAGGCATGGTATAGGGACGTGACAGAGCTCATTTGTCTCAAAGGAACACTACCCCGGGGCCCCTCTGGTGTGGGTGGAGCCATTCATTATATAGACCTCCATCCTTGGGTGCAGAGCACAGGGCCCTTCTCTCTGGCGGGGAGGCTGGCAAGGGTGGGAAGCAGGCTGAGCTCTGACTGTTGTCTGTCTGTCTGCCTCACTGAGCACCAGGCCACTGTGACTCCCGACCTACGTAACCATATGCTGCTGTGTCGTCATGTTTCTGCAGCTTTTCCTTTTCTTCAAGACAGGGTCTCTCTGTGTAGCCCTCGCTGTCCTGGACTCACTGTGTAGACCAGACTGGCCTCGAACTCACAGCGATCCGCCTGTCTCTGCCTCCTAAATGCTGGGATTAAAGGCGTGCGCCACCACGCCTGGCCTCTGTGTAGTCTTAGCTGTCCTGGAACTCACTGTACAGCAGGCTGGCCTGGCTGCAGAGTGCTGGGAGTAAAGGAGTGCTCCACCATGGCCTGGCTGCAGAGTGCTGGGAGTAAAGGAGTGCTCCACCATGGCCTGGCTGCAGAGTGCAGGGAGTAAGGGAGTGCTCCACCATGGCCTGGCTGCAGAGTGCAGGGAGTAAAGGAGTGCTCCACCATGGCCTGGCTGCAGAGTGCTGGGAGTAAAGGAGTGCTCCACCATGGCCTGGCTGCAGAGTGCTGGGAGTAAAGGAGTGCTCCACCATGGCCTGGCTGCAGAGTGCTGGGAGTAAAGGAGTGCTCCACCATGGCCTGGCTGCAGAGTGCAGGGAGTAAGGGAGTGCTCCACCATGGCCTGGCTGCAGAGTGCAGGGAGTAAAGGAGTGCTCCACCATGGCCTGGCTGCAGAGTGCTGGGAGTAAAGGAGTGCTCCACCATGGCCTGGCTGCAGAGTGCTGGGAGTAAAGGAGTGCTCCACCATGGCCTGGCTGCAGAGTGCAGGGAGTAAGGGAGTGCTCCACCATGGCCTGGCTGCAGAGTGCAGGGAGTAAGGGAGTGCTCCACCATGGCCTGGCTGCAGAGTGCAGGGAGTAAAGGAGTGCTCCACCATGGCCTGGCTGCAGAGTGCAGGGAGTAAGGGAGTGCTCCACCATGGCCTGGCTGCAGAGTGCAGGGAGTAAAGGAGTGCTCCACCATGGCCTGGCTGCAGAGTGCTGGGAGTAAAGGAGTGCTCCACCATGGCCTGGCTGCAGAGTGCTGGGAGTAAAGGAGTGCTCCACCATGGCCTGGCTGCAGAGTGCAGGGAGTAAGGGAGTGCTCCACCATGGCCTGGCTGCAGAGTGCAGGGAGTAAAGGAGTGCTCCACCATGGCCTGGCTGCAGAGTGCAAGGAGTAAGGGAGTGCTCCACCATGGCCTGGCTGCAGAGTGCTGGGAGTAAAGGAGTGCTCCACCATGGCCTGGCTGCAGAGTGCAGGGAGTAAGGGAGTGCTCCACCATGGCCTGGCTGCAGAGTGCAGGGAGTAAAGGAGTGCTCCACCATGGCCTGGCTGCAGAGTGCAGGGAGTAAAGGAGTGCTCCACCATGGCCTGGCTGCAGAGTGCTGGGAGTAAAGGAGTGCTCCACCATGGCCTGGCTGCAGAGTGCAGGGAGTAAGGGAGTGCTCCACCATGGCCTGGCTGCAGAGTGCAGGGAGTAAAGGAGTGCTCCACCATGGCCTGGCTGCAGAGTGCAGGGAGTAAAGGAGTGCTCCACCATGGCCTGGCTGCAGAGTGCAGGGAGTAAAGGTGTGAGCCACCATGGCCTGGCTACAGCTTTCCATGCACTTGAGTCAGGAGTCAGGGTGTTGCTCTGCTGGGAGAGCACAGCAGCCAAGTAGCTCCATGGCCCCCACACCCCAGTCTTAGAAGCCCAGGCTGGAGTCCTTACCTGCAAGGCAGGGATGCTAACAGCACTAATCTTACAGGGTAGTTCTGACTAACACTAGGAAGAGCTGATAGTTACTGAATATTTACTGCTTATCGGGCACTGTGGGAAGAACCCCACCTGCATGAACTCACTGACTGCTAATAAGCACCCTAAACATAGGTGGAATTATCACCTTTACTTTAAAGTCGAGGAAACTGAAGCATAATTATGGCGAATAACAACTGTGGCTTCAGCAATGGGGCCCAAGAGCCAGCGAAGGACGTGGCATGGGTCAGGGGCACGTGGCTCGCCAGCACTCCATGAAAAGTGCTTATGAAGACAATGGTGGCCAGAACAAGGGTGACCCGGAAGAGGTCCCTTGGTCCCCTTCCACACCAGCTTCAGGTTACCCACAACTCTCCTCCTTCTCTGACCTCTGTCTCCCAGCTGTGCCACTGAGAGCAGCAGCTGTGCACACAGCCAGCAGGCCCTTACGTTTTTAGCAGCAGCCCTTGAGATAGTTCTCTGGACTCTAGGGACGGGATCACCCACCCCAGCACCAGCTTCCGGGACAGAGTGCGTCTCCCTGGGCCCTTGGGGAACTGACATGAAGGACTACATCTACATTAACACTCTCCTGAAGCTGCTCACGACCTGAGAGCAATCTACTTTGGAGGTAAAGCAGCACAGAAACCCTGTGGGTAAAAGCTGAGATTCTCGAGCCGGGCGTGGTGGCGCACGACTTTAATCCCAGCACTCGGGAGGCAGAGGCAGGGGGATCGCTGTGAGTTCGAGGCCAGCCTGGTCGACAAAGTGAGTCCAGAATGGCCAAGGCTACACAGAGAAACCCTGTCTCGAAAAACCAAAGGGGGAAAAAAAAAAAAAACCTGAGATTCTCTCCTAGCCCTTGTGTCCTGCAGCTAGAGAACAAATCCCTGTGCACCTTCTACGAGGTCACCTCACGACTTTGCTGTTCCTTTCAGCAACTCAAGCACGCTACCTGCCACCATCCTTCCTCTATACGGTCAGTTTCCAGTCTGCACTGCCCTCCTTCTGGGAGTCCCCATCCCACACCTGAGGACAGCTGACAAGAGCACAACAGCCCCAGGAAACCAGACAAGCACAGAAGAACACACGTTTCTCGGTACCACCGGTGGCTGGCCGCTGTGGGCCTGCCCTGCTCGCCCCGCTGTACTCCCATGTCTAGGGCAGAGACTCACCAGCGCTGTTGGCCTCTGACTCCAGCAGGTGGATATCACTGCAGTCCGCCAGCGAGTGCTCCAGGCAGAGCTGCAGAAAGCGGGCTTGGGTGCGGGTGACGCGCTTCAGGAGTGACAGCAGGGCCACGGTCTGCTCACACTCGTTCCAGCCCTTGAACCAGCTGGCGAGGATGTTCACTTGGTCTCGGAACATCATGGTGCCAGGCCTGGGGCCAGGGTTGGGGGACGGCGGTGGCAAGGGCCAGCGCCGTCACATGGTCTCGGCTCTGGGCTCCTGACACCTCTCCCCTAAGGGCCAGGGCTCCAGGATGTCCCCTGGCGTGATGGCTGCGGGTGGTGGGGGAGGGAGGGAGCCTGCTTACATCAGGGGAGGTCTTGGTCCAGCCACACCTCTCCAGGCTCCTGGAAAAGAAAGCACAGGGGTCAGAGGGAGAACAGGCCGAGACTCCCGGCCCACGCTTTGTTCTGAGCTTCTGGGAGAAGGACGAAGGCAGCAGCAGACACCGAACCAGCTTCCTCTCCAACTGAGAACCCAGGGACAGGCATGCCTGGCCCCACAAGACCAGACCTTCAGAGGCCAAGGGAAGAACTACCTCACGCCTGGACAGCACGGGGGCCAAAGGATTAAGAATAAGTCAGCATGGTGTTCAGAGACAGGAAGAAAAGGACACGGCATTTGGGGAAAAGTAGGAAGGAAGGAGGGCCCCTCAGGGTAACATGACAAGGCAGGTGTGTGCCCAGAACACATCTCCTCTCAGAACTGAATGCTGACCTCACCAGCAGAAAAGAGCCTAAGGGCTAAAACTCACAGTTCTGGCTCAAGAGTGGAAGCTGGGCCGGGCGTGGTGGCGCACGCCTTTAATCCCAGCACTCGGGAGGCAGAGGCAGGCGGATCGCTGTGAGTTCGAGGCCAGCCTGGTCTACAAAGCGAGTCCATGATGGCCAAGGCTACACAGAGAAACCCTGTCTCGAAAAACCAAAAAAAAAAAAAGAGTGGAAGCTGGGACAGTGACCCAGAGGAAGTCTCAGGTGTACAGAGAGCAGATATGTGTGTGGTCACAAACTGGCTGCTAACTGTGAGCCCCAGGCCATGAACAGGGGCAGGCCTGCCTAAAGAGCACTGACATGGAGGGTTCTCATGCCCTTCAACCCAGCTCTTCTTCTCTGGAACAGGCCTGGCCCTGCGCTCTAAGACTCCCCCTCTCTACTATGAGGTAAAGCCCTCCCAGCCTTCCTCTTCAGTCCTTGAAGTCGGTTCAGCCCCCAGACTCCAAGGTGGGGGCCCTTGATTTTTAAAACAGCAGATTGTCATATAAGAGCCAACGGAGTGCCAAACTGAAGGGAACAGAGACAGGTTAAAAAGCAAAGACATTCAAACAAACAGACAGGGCCCACACTCTCCCTCAGCAGGACTGCACAGCGGGTCTAGTTGTGTCTCGGCTGGCTTGCTTGTAGACACTTCTGAGGCCTTTCTCAAGTGTCTGGAGCTTCAAGCATCCACCACATCTCCCCATCTCCCCCTCAGCAACCAGTACCCTCAGCTGCACTCCCCAGGGCCGCCCAAGAACCAAGAACTCTACAGCAGCCCTGTTCTGTGTAGAACCCGCAGGCCCAAGCTTCAGGGTGTGATCCCCACTACCCTGGCCTTCCACAGCTCTGCTGAGGACAGCTTTGTGGGGCTAGGTTGCCTTGAAGGACCCTGTTGGATCTCTCTTTTTTGGGGGGGGGGAATGGGGGGCGGGTTCGAGATAGGGCTTCTCTGCATCACCCTGGCTATCCGCGAACACCCTGCCTGCCTCTGCCTTCCAAGTGCTGGGATTAAAGGCATGCACCACCAGGCCCCGCTGCTGTGAGATCTCCAGAGAAACACACTAGCACAGCTGTCAATCCTTTTGGATGGAAGCAGTGGGCAAAGGATGAAAGCGAACTTCGCCCCAAGTTACGCAGACCTCCTACCAACCATTTTAGAGAGGGTATAGAAGTGACCTCCTTGCTTAAAGTCTCCAAGGACTTCCAGTTGCATTTAAATAAATCCAAATTTACCTAGACTCAAAGTGCCTTGCATGACTGCTACCGCCTCTCCACCTCAGGACACATGGAGTTCATTCCTGCTCAGTGGACTCCCCTTCCCTCCCCTGCTGGCTCTCAGGTTACCTGAGTCTCAGCACAGTGTCCCTGACGCTCTCCCATGCTCACTCAATTCTACGAGTGCTCTCATTTCTTTATAGCATGTTCATTTTTCTTCTCACCAAAATGCAGTCAATCTGAGACTAAAACAGTACTTTACTCATTTAAAAAATTATTAGAGTGAGCCAGGCAGTGGTGGCGCACGCCTTTTATCCCAGCACTAAGGGGCAGAGGCAGGTGGATCGCTGTGAGTTTGAAGCCAGCCTGGTCTACATATCAAGTTGTAGAGCACCCAAGATTACATAGTAAAGGTTTGTCTCAGAGCAAAATGAGACAAAACCCACAACAATGGGGTGGGGTGGGGTCAAGGCAATTAGAGGCAAGGTCGTTAAAGACAAATGCAAAAGCCTGCCTTGTCATGTTCTGCCTCATTTCTTTGAACTGTGTACATGAGTTGTGTTTGCTTGTGTTCAAGCACTTGTGCACATGCACACGCTGCAGCCATGTGCATGTACCAGAGGTGGCCAAAGGCTTCAGATCTGCTGAAGCTGGAGCCTTGAGCCATCTGAGGCAGGAACTGGGAATAGAACTCAGGTCTTCTCAAGCTGTAGTATGCACTTTTTTTTTTTAATTTTATGCACATTGGTGTTTTGCCTGAATGTATGTCTGTGTGAGGGTGTCAGATCTTGGAGTTACAGACAGTTGTGAGCTGCCATGTGGGTGCTGGGAATTGAAGTCCTTTGGAAGAGCAGGCAGTGCTGTTAACCACTGAGCATCTCTCCAGCCACATAGAATGCATTCTTAACCACTGAGCTATCTCTCCAAACCAAGACAAAAGATTGGCCCGAACTCAACAATTTTCCTTGCCTTAGACTCCTAAATGCTGACAACTGGTTCAATGGGCTTCTCCAGCGACAGGGCATGACTAATAAACTGAGGCAGATGCAAAGCAAGGGGAGGTAAGCACACATCCAGTGAGGAGGCTAAGGCAGGAAGGAGAACTGAGCTCTAGTCAGCGTGCACACAGAGTGAGGCGCTGTAAAAGACAGCTTTACAGAACTACAAGTGTCTCACACCTAGACAGACGGACTCTAGGCTGTTAGGAGAGGAGGTTACTCTGGAGAGACAAGGCAATTATTAATACTTTAAATGTATACCTTTCACTAGATACAAGTGAATACACACTAGTTTTTGTCATTAAAAAAGGGGGGGGGGGGAGTTGGAGAGATGGCTCAGAGGTTAAGAGCACTGATTGCTCTTCCAGAGGTCCTGAGTTCAATTCCCAGCAACCACGTGGTGGCTCACAGCCATCTATAATATGATCTGGTGCCCTCTTCAGCCATGCCGGCAGAACAATGAATACATAATAATAAATAAATCTTTTAAAAAAAGAAAACCAAGCCGGATGTGGTGGCGCACACCTTTAATCCCAGCACTCAGGAGGCAGAGGCAGGCGGATCTCTTAGTTTGAGACCAGCTTGGTGTACAAAGAGAGTCCAGGACAGCCAAGGATACACAGAGAAACGCTGTCTCGGAAAAACAAACAAACAAACAAACAAACAAACAAACAAACCAAAACCAAAATAAAACAAAACCAAATGAATGAATGAATGAATGAATTTCAGCCTTTAATTCCAGAGGCAGAGGCAGGTGGATCTCAGAGTTCGAGGCCAGCTTGGTCTACAAAGTTCCAGGACAGCCAAGGCTACACAGAGAACATCTATCTTGAAAAAACCAAAACCAAAAGCAAAAAGCAAAGCAAAACAATGGAATTGAGGCTGTTTTCTCTGTCTGCACAGTGAGAGAGCACTGTGTGGCTCTGGGGCGGCGGGGGAGGGAACAGCTCTGTCCTGAAGAGCAGCACTTGCCTCCTGCTCCAGCATTTTGCGGCTTTAGGTCCCAGGGAGGCGGCAGCTGCTCCCAACATAACAAGAACTTTCTGTGTTGGAAGTGGTCAAGCCGAGGCGGGTGGACACCCTGGGCGTGGGCGTAGTTCCCCCACTAGGGGACAGCTCGAGTGACAGCAGACCATGCTACTATCTTGAGGAAACATCTGTGATGGGAGGTTGGCTATGGCAAAAGGACTACAGCAAAAAGATGACCAAATTCTCAGGCACAATCGGCGCACATTTCCACCTGTTACTGGGCTGTTACTTTTCCTAAGCAACAGCACTATATTCCCCAACAAGCTGCTGACTGAACATCAACCAGCTTACAGCAAGGCTCTGGGACAGAGGGAGGTCTCAAATGTGACGCTGACCAGGCTAGCCTTTCAACAGAGCTGGCCACCAGGGACAATAAGCCGCAAAGCACACAGCCTGTTTAAAGGCAGAACACACTATCCTGCCCTAATCAACTGTTGCCATGTGGGAACAGACTCGTATTAGGTCTTCAGGTTTTTTTTTTTATTAGAAGAGGAAATCTGGCTTTGTAAAAAATATTCCCTATTTTTGTTTTTTTTTGTTTTTTTTTGTTTTTTTTGGTTTTTTTTGGTTTTTCGAGACAGGGTTTCTCTGTGTAGCCTTGGCTACTCACTTTGTAGACCAGGCTGGCCTTGAACTCACAGCGATCCACCTGCTTCTGCCTCCCGAGTGCTGGGATTAAAGGCATGCGCCACCACGCCCGGCTCAATATTCCCTATTTTTAAATGTTGGAAAGTAATTCACACTAAAACAGCAACTGTGAACTACTACACAGAACAACAACCAAACCCCAAGACATTGTGGCTGTGGTCCTTTAAACAAACTGGAAATAGACCAGCAGCCAACTAAAAGCCCCTCCCTGGGGCCTCTCTGGTTGTGTCCTCAGCCACCCAGGTATTTACAGTGGTGGAGCAGGGCTCTGATGGCCTGCAGTTGACACTAGGGCTTTCAAAAATCCAACCGTAAGACTCAACTGTGGAAAAACTATCCCTTAGCTAAACCCAAAGACACGAGTTTGATTCGCCAGAACCCACATGATGGAAACAACTGCAAGTTGTCTTTCTGACCTACACACACACACACACACCACACACACACCACCCAAACACACACCACACAGACACCACACACACACACCACACACACACACACACACCACACACACACACACACACCACACACACACACCACACACACACCACACACACACACACACACACACACACACACACACACACACACGGCACACATGCTTGCACACACACAAGTAAAATGTACCAAAAAAGGTTTGTTTAAAAGAGCTCTGTGAATTGAGACCAGCCTGATCTATGTAGCAAGTTATAGGTTAGCTAGAGTACATAGTAAGATTCTGTCTCAAAAATTAGATGAAATTAAAATAAATAAACGGTCGCTAATGGGGTTGGAGAGATGGCTCAGTGGTTAAGAACGTGGCTTCTCACGTGTGGTTCCCATCACCCGCAGGCAGCTCACAGCCATCTGTAATTCTACTCCAGGGAATCCAATGCCCTCTTCTGTTCTCTGCAAATGCTGGTGCATGTGCTGCACACACACAGGCAGGAGAAACACTCTTGCACATAAGTCTTTAGGAAAAAAAAAAAAAAAAAAGACAAGAGGACGGCCATGAGTTTATAGCCAGCTTAGGCTACCCCGCAAGTCTGAAGCCAGCCAGGATTAACTAGCAAGAGCCTATCTCAAAACAAGCTAAAAGTAGTGGTCTCAGGCAGAGAGATGGCTCAGCAGGCAAAGCACTTGCCACAGAAGGAGAGAGAGACAGACAGACAGACACGGGGGGGGGGGGGGGGGGGGGGGGGGCGCAAAAAGAAAAAACTGATCTGTCTTCAGGACAAAGGGGTACTTACTGAGTGCTGGGTGTAGACGGCCACTTTCCAGGCAAGGGCAGAGGCTTTTTGTTTGCAGTGAGACAGCACCAGTACCAACTGGCCCACGGCATATTACGGAAGTACTGTCTCACTGTGACGGGCTCATCTGCCCGCAGCCATGCTATCCTCTGGTCCTGACAGTGAGTCCCCTTCAACAAGCACTGTCATTCTTGCTGGTCAGCGGATATGGATTAAGTGTGAACGGGCAGAGCTCTCTTGGAACTTTCAGTGTAACCAGGGAGGGAAGGAGCTCCACTCTTCAGCTCTTACCCTGTGGCTGCCCTGCTTCTGAGTGAAGCCAACAGAGGTGGAGCATGCTCAAGAGGTGAGGGCAGGGGAAGACCTACGCCTGAAGCCTCCTCACTAGGCTAGACTTTTCAGTTCAGCAGGCCTATAAATATACTCCGTAGACCTGTTTGAACTGGATTGTCACTACTTAAACCTTAAAAAGTCTTGGCTACTTAAATACAAAACGGTGTTCACTGCAGCTCTGGTCTTTGCCCTCTTTGCTTCTGAGGAAAGCCAGGAGAGGGCCTACTGTACAGCGAGCCTCCAGACACCCAGCAACACTGCTGGCCGGTTTAGAATGTGGAACTTTCTTGGGAAGTACCTACCAACCCGAGGTGGAAAAGGGAAGCAGACAACAGCGGAGCGGCGCTGGGGATGCTTCTCACCAGGCTTCTTCCTGGCCCCAGTGAGAAAGGATCCACACACAAGACACGTGCTCAGTCAGCTCTCTTCCTTTACAAGCAGGACTGGGCCGTCAGGTGACCTGGCTCAAATCCGAGCTCTCCACTGACAGCTGCTACTACGACTTCAGCTTTTCCTCAGTGAAGCTACATGAAGACTGAGACGAGGCCGTGTGGGCAGACAGCGGCATCACACTGTCCCTCAGTTCCTCACAGGTGCTTCACCTGATCCCAGACACCTATCTGCTGTTGGTTTGAGACAGGGCCTCTGGAGCCCAGGCTGGCCTTGAACTTGAGAACGCCCTCCTTCGTCCTCTCAAGTGCTTGGGAGCTGTTATTAAAATATATGTGAGTCTTGAGGGGAGGAGGGTATAACTTAACAGCAGTGTGCTTGCCTAGTATGTGAAAGTCTGGGATTGAATCCCTATCGACACGCACACAAACCTAACACATACACGGCACATACGTACATAAGACATGAAGAGTCTCCCTTTACAGGTGGAAAAATTAGTTAGACAGACGGGCAGTCACTACCTGTGACTGTAGGACCTACAAAGCCCACGCGCCACGCGTTCGGAAGCTGGGCTTACGGGACAGCCGTTAGCAGGTCTGGCCTGCCAGCCTCCCCTGCCTGCCTAGCTCTTCTGCAACTCTGACCGCGGCCTTTGGGGACACACACCTTATAAACAAAGCAACAAGCTAGTTAGCAAAAGTAAAATAACCTAAAGTCTTTTTTGTAACAACTATTGTTTACAGAAACTTCTAAAATACATATGTACACCCAAAAAAGTATACTGCAGCCTCAGCAAAAACCAGCCTTCTCTGTTAATGACCTGCCCTGGGGAAACAGAGTAGACAAGCCAAGCAGGGCCACGGCAGCTGAGCACATCATGGGGACTCTGGGAACCCTGGAGGAAAAGGAAGTCACTCTTCCTCTTCCTATCCCAAAATCCCTTCACTCTCTGCCTCTCACACCATGTTCCCTACTCCCTTGTCCTCCTATAAAATAAATCGTCACCTCTGTGGACATCTCAGACTCTTCTGTCAGCTTTGTTTCTTTCTGAGGATGCAGTGTTTCCCCCCAGAGCCAGGATCTTGCTGTGTAGCCGAGCGGCGGGATGACAGGCGAGTGCCCCGTAATCACGGTTTCCAGGGAGGGGGGAGAGGTGGAACGCACAGGGTCTTGCTCTGTGGCCAGTGCTGCCCCTGAACTCGTAATGAGGAACCTGCAGCCTCTTCCTCCCAAGCTCTGCAGTGCTAGGACTCCAGGCATTAACCACTGTATCAACCTGGTTTTTTGTTTTGTTTTAGAGAAAAAGGAAGGGCACAGCAGGCAGAGCAGTAACAGAATTACCTGCCTGGTTCTTTTTCCCCCTTAAAGATTTAGCTTAAGCCAGGTGGTAGTGGCGCACGCCTTTAATCCCAGCACTCGGGAGGCAGAGGCAGGCAGATCGCTGTGAGTTCAAGGCCAGCCTGGTCTACAAAGTGAGTCCAGGATGGCCAAGGCTACACAGAGAGACCCTGTCTCAAAAAACCAAAACCAAAAACCAAAATACACACACATACACACACAAAAAAAGATTTAGTTTATTTTCATTTTATGTGTATGGATGTTTTGCCTGCATGTATGTGTACCACATGTGTGCAATACCTGAAAAGGCCAGAAGAGGGTGTCAGATTCTCTAGGACCAGAATTAGAGATGATTTTGACTGGTCGTGTGGGTACTGGGAACGGAACCCAGGTCCTGTGATCTAACTGCTGAGCCTCTCTCTGGCCCCTAGTTCTTTTTTCTTTTCTTTTCTTTTTTTTTTTTTTTTTTTTTTTTTTGGTTTTTTGAGACAGGGTTTCTCTGTGTAGCCTTGGCCATCCTGGACTCACTTTGTAGACCAGGCTGGCCTCGAACTCACAGTGATCCGCCTGCCTCTGCCTCCCGAGTGCTGGGATTAAAGGCGTGCGCCACCACGCCCGGCTTAGTTCTTTTTTCTTACTGGCAGCTACACGCGTCCTTATCTGTGTCAGCAGGTTAAGAAGCTACCAGGCCTGATAACCTGAGTTTAATCCCTGAAACCCACTCAGTGGGAAAAACCAGTCCCACAGGTTGTCCTCTGACTCCCACACGTGGGCCACATTGTGTGCCCAGATGTCCCCAACTCTCTTCCCTCAGACTTCAGATCAGACCTAGCCCCAGTTTTCCTCAAAAGGCCGCGGCTCTTCCTCTCTCACTGCCTAGACTGTAAGGTATGAAGGCAGGGAGAGCGGTGGTTACGATCCACTGCTACAGCACAGCATCTGGCAAAGAGTGGGCTCTCAACAAACAGCTATGGTCCACGTCCCCACTGTCCCCGCTGCCAGAAGCCCTTCCCCTCATGCGGGAATGCTGGGTTTGGAATGCCTCGCCCCCTGGGCTTCCCACGACTGGTGTCACTCACCTTTCCTGCTTACCAGGCTCAGGTGTTGTCACCTCGTCAGCAGGCCATTTCTTTCATAACACGTATCACACTCATTTCTTTTTAAAATAGCATGTGTGAGCACACATGCGCTACAGCTGCATGCGAAGGGTCAGAAGGCACGCCTGTGGTGTCAGCGCTCTCCTTCCACCCTGACATGGCTCTGAGAATCAAACTTGACAGCCAGGGCCTTTACCTGATGGGCCATCTCACTGGGGCTCACATTTCTTTTAATGTAGTATCTTCTCCCCTCTCAGAATGTGAACGTGTGAGCTTCAGGCCTTCACTAGTTTATCCTCAGCTCTATCTCCAATACCCCCAAACCTCTCCCTCCATGGACTACTCAGTGAACACCTGCAGGGGGGGACATTTAAGATGTGCAGAGTTCAGCCAGAACTACAGCAGAAACCCTGTCTTGAAAAAACAAAAACAAAAAACAAAGCAAAACCACGGCTCTAGCTCACCTCACTGGGCAGTCAGTGGTACTTGTACACCTTTAGTCCCAGCACTCAGGAGCAGAGGCAGGAGGATCGCTGTGAGTTCGAGGCCAGCCTGGTCTACAAAGTGAGTTCCAGGACAGTCAGAGCTATTCAGAGAAACCTTGTCTACAGCAAAACAAAAGAAGCCAGATGTGGTGGTGCACATCTGTTACCCCAGCGCTCGGGAGGCAGAGGCAGGAGGATCTCTGTGAGTTCGAGGCCAGCCTGGTCTACAGAGCGAGTGCAGGACAGCCAAGGCTACACAGAGAGACCCTGTCTCGAAACAACAAACAACAACAACAACAAAAAAACCAAAACCACACCACCTTACATAGCTCATATACTGTTTTATGACCTGACTTCAACCACAATTTGACAAACTTACACTAAAAAAAAAAAAAAGAAAAAAACAACTCTCTAAAGTTCTAGGCCCTACAAGTTCAAAGACAAGATGAAGGGTCTGAATCGCAGGACTATTGAATTCTATGTGCTAAGACCAGCAAGCCAGGCCACTCACCTCCTCCCTGCCTCACCTAGTCAGTAGGGTCACTCAGGCCACTTGGGCATGGAATTACTGGGCTGGAGATGGGAAGGAGGACGAGGAATCAGCACTCACAGAGTTCATGGGATGGAATCACAGTCCCTTTTGACTCAGCAAGTAAAGAGACCCAGTTACAGAGTACAGAACCCCAAATATGTCCAAGTAGCTTCTACCATCAACTCTCTCACACCTACTAGGGAGAGAAATTGGAACTCCTAAGAGCTGACCCGCCATTGCAGCTGCTGAAGAGATAGAGTGTAAACTAGGGTTGCTGAGGGCAGTATCTGTCACAAGCAGAAACTTGTTAAGGCGGGGGCTCTGGAGAGATGGCTCAGTGGTTAAGAGCACTGACTGCTCTTCCAGAGGTCCTGAGTTCAATTCCCAGCAACCACATGGCGGCTCACAGCCATCTGTAATGAGATCTGGCGCCCTCTTCTAGCCTGCAGGTGTACATGCAGACAGAGCACTGTGTACATAATAAATAAATAAAGCTTTTAAAAAAGAAAAAAAAAAATCTGTTAAAGAAGAAGCTACTTTAATCCCAGCACTCGGGAGGCAGAGGCAGGCGGATCACTGTGAGTTCCAGGCCAGCCTGGTCTACAAAGTGAGTCCAGGATGGCCAAGGCTACACAGAGAAACCCTGTCTCGAAAAATCAAAAAAGAAAAAAAGAAGAAGCTACTAACTCAGTGAAGAAATGTAAAGGTTGGAACTATTATCGCACCTCTGGATACAGTTATAAGCAGTCTGGACTTTTCAGTAACATGAGCCAATTAGCTCTCACCCCACTCTCCTGCACACCTCCCATCCCTGTTGGCTCACAATCCCCTCTGAAATTACATTTGTGGTACAATTCTACCACCATTTACGGCCTTGGCTCACATCAACTACTTTCTCCTCACGCCACTCTGTGTGTGCAAGGTACTGTTCTAAGTACTTTACATGCATTAACTTAGTCCAAGAAGTAAGAGATCTTTGCCTTTTTTTTTTTCCAGGTGTGGAAACAAAGGGCTGCACCCAACCCTGTCTGAACAGAAAATCCAACTCTCTGACCCAAGGCACTATCACTTTGGGGCGGGCAGGGCCCACAGACTGTCTATCAGTCCCGCTTGCCCTTCACTTCCTCATATGTAAAATGAAGATGATCGTGGTTTTTCCACCTCAGGTCCCTGTGGCTGTGAGACGACACAGATGCCCACAGACAACACCTAGCAAACAGCAAGCATTCATAAGCAGCAATCCCTGTCAGAGCTGTGGCTCACTGCAGTACAGCTGGGAGTATATGCAAATGAGATGCTTCCTTCCTTTAACCCTGCCCATAGGCATCAGACACTGTGTAAGAGATGAACAAGTTTTCTGGAGGCTTCGCATGTAGCTCAGCCTTTGCACACTTGTTTCAGCACAGTAAAAATAAGAACACACAGTGTTTAAATTGTGTCCCCTCACTGTGGTCCTGATTCCCACCTTTTCCATGAAGTCTTCTCAAGTGCCTGCATGCCCAACGCACGTCCTCTGACCCTCCTGCCCTTTGTGGTGCACCTGCCCAAGCCCTCAACTGACCCTGCAGACAGTGCTCATCTCGGGGTCTCTATCTCCTCTTGGCCCTACAGAGACATGGACTCTCTTGGGAGAAGCTGAAAGGACTATGGAGATCTCAGACTTAGAGGCTGAGAAACTAGCCACGGTGGGGTGAGGTGAGACACCAGAACAAGATACAGGACAGCTCAGAATCAGTGCCAAGTAAAGTTCCACGAACAGAAGTAGTGGGGCAAGAGGACAGACAAGGAGTCCGGAGAGCAATGGCGGGGGGAGGGGCAGGGAAGGTGTGCCAGGCATGATTGGTGGTGGGATCTGAGAAGCTCAGAGCTGCCCGTTCTCCAATATGCCCATAAACCCGCGAGGGGCACCTGGCGCATCCTGATAGCCCCTGCTCTTCCAGCTTCCTGCCCAGTGAAGCTAAGTGGGCAAGTGCACCAAAAACTATGAACAGGAGCGTGAGCGACGCTCTATGGCGTGCACGGCGAGCCGTGGCGGCTAGGACACAGATGGAAGACCTGAAGATGCCCACGCGCAGAGAGAGCTCCGATGAGAGGGACGTGTGTGGTCACGGGAGCAGCAATCTAAAGCAAAAGAGCCAAGGCTCTGGGGTGGCCAGAGGAGCAGGAGAGAGTGCTGAGGACGAGCTGAATGGGAACTGTCCAAGGCAGAACCTGAAGCAACTACTCAGAGGGTGGGGTAACCTTGTGGAGAAGCCAAGATCCTTCCAAAGTGGGTGAGAAGTCTTTCTGGAGGATGGACTTCACACAGTGGACTCTCAGGAAAATGGGGGTGCACAGCAGGGCTTAGAGGCACATCTTTAGGGTTCTTTCAGGAGGACTTTTGTTTGTTTGTTTTTCAAGACAGGGTTTCTCTGTGTAGCCCTGGCTGTCCTAGATTCGCTTTGTAGACCAGGCTGGCCTCGAACCCACAGAGATCCACCTGCCTCTGCCTCCCGAGTGCTGGGATTACAGGCGTGCGCCACCATACCCGACCAAGAGGACTTTTTACATTTTACAGAGAAAAGGGAGATCCTCTCAGAAGCAGTGGTTCTCAAACTGGAGCGTACATGGGATTTACCCGGAGAGTTTGTTAAAAACTCAGATTGTTGCTGGGGGCTGGAGAGATGGCTCAGTGGTTAAGAGCACTGCCTGCTCTTCCAGAGGTCCTGAGTTCAATTCCCAGCAACCACATGGTGGCTCACAACCATCTATAATAGAGATCTGATGCCTTCTTCTGCAGATAAAGCACTCATAAACAATTAAAAAAAAAAAAAAAACTCAGATTGCTGGGCTCCAAGGCTTTCTGATTCAATAAGTTTGAGTAAGACCCAAGAATTAGCATTTTCCAACCAATGGTGCTGTACGTCTAACCATACTTTGAGAGCCACTTATAGAAGGAAAGGAAACTCTTCAATAAGGGGGGTCTTCAAAAATGAAAGCAAAGAAAGTAAAACAGAGCCTTCAAGAAGTTTCCACGTGGTGTAAAGGATCCTTCTATCTCTGAAAGGAGAGACCCATGAGAGTCAGGCCTAAAAATAAAGGAAGGAAGGAAGGAAAGAAGAAAGGAAGGTCGGTCGGTGTATCTAAGAGAAGAGTCTCCAAGCACTGGGATTTCCCGAAGTAGAGGAATTCGGGAAGGGAAAGTCTAAAGAAACAGTGGGAGAAGTAGCTGAAAATCTAGAAGGATCTATGATTTTAAAGGATTGGGAGTGGGGAGGAGTAAGACAAAGTAAGAACAGGTTCATTCTAACTGGATAAAGCTGACAGGTCCTAAAGCAGTGCTGGCGATTACTGACTCCAGGCTAGGGAGGAAATCCTCTAAACAAATGTCTTGGGGAGTGGTCTTCTGAGAAAAGTCCTGACACAAGGATCTTTAAGAGGCGGAGGGAGGTGATGAGAAACCCCAAGAAAAGTAAAAAACAAAACAAAAACATGGGGGTGGTGGTTGGGATTTCTATGGAAAACCTTGTAGCATCAGAGTAGGTTTTTCCACAAAGAATTCTGGGTATTTTTCTGTATTGAAGGAAGACTAGGTGTCTGTGTAAGGCTTTCTAAAGATGGTTCTAGAGAATTGGGGGGCAGGGGAGGTTGCTCTGAGGAAAAGCTAGCTAGAAAAGTCTTTTAGTAAGAAAGTATTTGAAATAGCTCAAAAGGGGCTGGAGAGATGGCTCAGTGGTTAAGAGCACTGCCTGCTCTTCCGAAGGACCCGGGTTCAATTCCCAGCACCCACATGGCAACTCACAACTGTCTGTAACTCCAAGATCTGACACCCTCACACCAATGTACATAGATTAAAGTTAAATAAAATATATTTAAAAAAAAAAAAAAAAAAAAAGAAATAGCTCAAAAGGTCCTAGGGATGTCAGAATCTGTAAGAAGTGTCTTCAGGGCCATTTCAGGGTTCCTGGGGGTCTTTGACTGGCGATCCTGAGAGGTGCTATCTCAGAGGGGCATTTCAGGGTTGTGAAGGAAGAGCTTCAGAAAGTTTATTATCTAAGGCTACAACTTTCAGGTTATGGGAGAAGGGTTCTAGAGAAGAGAGACTATGAAGGAACTTTCTGGGAGTCCATACACAATATTTAAAACATGTAGTGTGTTATCAGAAAGGCTTTGGGATACAGAAGAGGAGATTTTTAGAAGAGGTTTTTAAACATGTAAGTGGAGTTCTCTGGAGACTCTCAGGACTAGTAAGTGTGGGGGGGGGGGCTCAGGACAAAATGGCTAGGGTACATGAGAGCTGATCTCTAGAGCACTGCAAGGCGGGGAGGATTTGTGGAACATGAGATCTCTGGGACAGATTTTAGAAATCTCTACAAGGGCCCAAGAGGTATGACTGGAGGATGGGAGACGGAATCAATGAGCGAAGGGGGTCCTCGGGGTGAGTATTGGTATCTAAGAGCGAGCACTTCACTTCAGTAGTATGTGTAAAAGATTGTTCTGGGATATGCAACCTCTTCAAGGAAGATGCAGGGTTCACCAAGGGGCATCCTGGAGGCTTTTGGGGGTGGGGATTAAGAGTCCAAAAATCGCTAAGAATTTTGGATTGGGGAAAGGCGGGAGGATAAATTCTTGGGCTATGTGAAGAAGATAGCTTGAATGTGTGATGCAAATGGGGTTGGGCCTCAGAAGCCGAGGGAGTGTCTGGGGGCGGTTTGGGGGCTTCAGGGAGGTTCCTGAGGGAGATGTCTGAGACTATACATATATACACAAACACACACATATACATATGTATGCACATGTATATGTGTGTGTGTGTATATACACACATATTTAATCATATATAAGCCAGGAAGAAACGTGTTGCGATACAGGAGGAAGGTTGGGGGGCGGGGGGGCGGGAACTGTGGACCAACGGGCGGGGATCCATGGTGAAGGTCCCCAGAGGAGGCAGTTGAAAGCGGAGGGTGGTCTCCGGGGAGGCCGGTGGAGCCGTGCGGGAGGTTCAGCAGATGCGTGCCGGGTGAGCGCACAGGTCCCCGGGCCCGGCCCCTCGGCTATCCCCTAGGGCGGGCGTGAGGGCTTGGGAGGGAAGCTGAGGAAGGGGCCCGGGTGGGGAGAAGCCGGCCCCTAAGGGGTCCTCCGGGGTCCTCCGGCCTCCCGCGGCCCGAGCCCACCGCCCGCGCGCAGCCCGCGGCGCGGGGTCCCGGAGGGGGCGGGGCCGCCCGCGCGGCCTGGGTCGCCCTGAGAGGAGCGCCGCGCGCCTCGGCCGCCGCCGCCGCCGCCCCGCGCCCGCCGCCCCGGCCTTGCCCAAGACTCACCGCCTCGGCCTCCGCCGCCGCCGCCGCCGCCGCCGCCGCCACCCGCGCCTCCTCGGGCAGCCGCGGCCACCCGCGCCTCCGCCACCACCGCCGCCGCCGTCGCCCCCTCCTCCGGCCCGAGAGCTCCCCTCCCTCCTCCCGCACCGACCACCGCCGCCGCCGCCGCCGTCGCGCTGCGTCACCGCGCCGTGCGTCACCGCCCCTGGCCCCGCCCCCCGGAGGGCCGCCGCGCGCCAGCATTAGCTCACGCCAGGCTGACAGACGGCGAGCCCAGCCAATTAGAGGCGAGGGCAGCCTGAAGGGCGGGAGCTGTGCGGCCAGGAAGGCGGGGTCCTGGCCCGGAGGGGAGCGACGGGGGGCTGGGACGAGGCCCGAAAGACCCGCCCCGTCCTCACTATGATTGGTCTGACGTGAGGGTGACGGGCAGACGGCCAGGTTCCGGGTGGAGGGTTAGAGGGGCCGGGAAGAGGGAGGAGGAGGAGGGGCGGGGCGGGGCGGAGTGGGTGGGGCGCGCGCGCGCGCGCCGCGTTGCCCCGGGCAACGGGCCGGCGGAGCCCGCGATTGGGCCTCCCGGCCCGCAGGGGGCAGGCTCGCGCCCGGGAGTCGGGGTGCGGGGTCCGTGGGGTGGGTGTCTAACTCGGCGGCGGCGGCGGTGGTGAACCGGAGTCACAATTCCTCATTCTGGCGTTCACGGCTTTCCCCCCCACATCCCCCGCAACAACCCCCGACACACACACACACACACACACACACACACACACCTTCGCCCCGCCCCTCGGCCACGCCCCGTCTAGGGCGGTCGTGCTTTCGCTGTTCCGGGTGACGGTGCAGCATCCCGGCTCCTGGTGGTGCTGATCGTCCGCGCCCCGAAGTGACACAGGGGAGCGAGATCGACCCTTTAAGGGTGGAAATAGATAAGACATCCGCCCGCCCTCCCCTCCCCTCGCTTTCCCTCCCCTCCCTACCCCGGGCCCCAAAGAGGCCGTCAATAAATGGAGGTCGCTTCTCATCACTTTTTGTCGTGATCCTTTTTTTTTTTTTTTTTTTTTTTCCCGCTTTTCGAGACAGGGTTTCTCTGTGTAGCCCTGGCTGTCCTGGACTCGCTCTGTAGACCAGGCTGGCCTCGGACTCACAGCGATCCTCCTGCCTCTGCCTCCCTGAGTGCTGGGATGAAAGGCGTGCGCCACCACCGCCCGGCTTCTGTCGTGATCCTAACGCATCCACAAACCGTCTCGCGTCCCGGGCCGGGGTGAACTGGTTGGGAAAGGGGCCGGCGCTCCAGAAGTGTGACAGCAGCGACGTGGCCTGTTCCGAGAACTCCCAAGAAATACAGTCGGGGTGGGTGGTGGGTAGTGGGGGGGGGGAGCGTCGAGTTTACGACAGGGAGTGGTGGGAAATGAGCTGCGGCCAGATGTTTGGATGGCTGCTGGGAGGGGAGTCCGCACTCGGTGCTGAAGGATTCAAGACCCGGGAGGTTTATTTTATTTTATTTTATTTTATTTTATTAGGTTTATTTTATTTTATTATTTTATTTGGGGGGGGCTAGGTAGCTGGGAGTTTGGAAGCAAACGCCTGTGGCTTACGCAGGGAGGAGGGACGGGAAGGAATGGGACGCGGAAGAGCGAGTCCAGGGAGCCACCTGGAGAGCTGGGGCGGGGTGGCATCTGGGAGGGACCCTGCGGAGGGGAGGAGGTGCGAGGTGGGAGGGACGCCCAGGTCGAAACAGCCCTCCTGGGAGACTGGTCCAGAGGAGAAGCCTCGCATGGGACACCCACCCAACTGCGAGGTTAAGAACGTTGCCCCGCCCCCCCCCCCCCCCGACCTCGGGGACAAACTGAGGGCTGGAGACCAGGATTTAAGGATCATTAGACATGGTCATTGGTCATAGAAGCTGTGGGAGTTGGTGGCCCGATCCCGGGGAGGGTGTGAAAAATGAATGGAGACCAGGACGAGAGGGGACCCTTGAGACATGAGGCCACGTGGTTTGAGGGGAGACGCTAAACGAAGACTGTCAAGTGGGAGCAAGAAAGAGAAGGAGCAGGGCATCCTGGCGCATTCCTTTAATCCCAGCAAGGGCGGAGGCAGGGTGTCTCTGTAAGTTCGAGGCTAGCCTGATCTGCATCATGAGACCCTGTCTCTAAAAACAAGAGAGGCAAAAAGAGGGGCGGGTTGAGGGAGGAGAGATAAGGAAAACATAAATTTGAAAAAAAATGTTTAAGGGGGTTGGAGAGATGTCTCAGAGGTTATAGCGCCGGCTGCTGATCTTCCGAAGGTCTTGAGTTCAATTCCCAGCAACCCATGGTGGCTCGCGGCCATCCGTAATGAGACCTGGCGCACAGGTGCACATGCAGGCAGTATACTGGCCTTGAGACCCACAGAGCTCCGTTTGCCTTTGTGTCCTGGATTTTTTGCAATAGCTCTCATACAGCAGATCAGCCTTTTAACTCTCCAGATAGCTTAAGAATGCCCTTGAAGTGTGCCTCCTCCTGCCTGCACCTCGTTAGTGCAATTTATATGGTGCTGGGGATTGAATCTGGCATAAATACGAGACACTGGACCAGCTGAACTATGGCACCAGCCACATCACTTTGAATCTTTGTCTGTAGGTTCGGTTTTTGTTTGTTTGGTGTTTTGTGTTTTGTTTTTCGAAACAGGGTTTCTCTGTGTAGCCGTGGCTGTCCTGGACTCGCTCTGTAGACCAGGCTGGCCTCGAACTCACAGCGCTCCGCCTGCCTCTGCCTCCCGAGGGCTGGGATTAAAGGTGTGCGCCACCACCTCCCGGCTGTATGTGTGTAGGTGTTTTGCCAGCATGTTTTTTTGTGCCACGCATCTGTGCCTGCTGCCCTGGAGGCCAGAAGAGGGCATTAGATCTCCAGGAACTGGAGCCACAGACAGTTCTTAGCCGTCGTCCTATGCGGTCTGGGAAGGGAAGCGGGGCTCTCGGGAATGCCGGCTACTGCTCTTAGCTATTGGTCTATCGTTCCCCTCTATTTTTGGCCTTTGGAGACAGCGTCTTGTTAGATATCCCTGGCTGGCCGCTCCCGCTTCAGCCTCCCAAGGGCTGGCGCTGCGGATGTGCGTCTGACCCGTGCTGGAGATGGGCTTGGTTTTCAAATGGAAGAACTAAGGTTGCACAGGAGACTCAGGGGACGATCCAACAGGGGACAGGGACAGACTATAGGAAGGGTTGGAGTATAGGTTTGGAGGTGGCCTGGCAGGGGGCATGGAGAGCAGTGATGGCATCTTTCATTACTGGGGGGTGGGGGGTGGAGCAAGGATTTAGGAATATTTCCTCTCATTTGCCTGTATTACTTTGCAAAATACATGATATTCTCATAAATGACTTTGCTTTTACTTCTTCTTGACAGGGCAGTTGGGTTTATTGATTTTTTTTTTTTTTTAATTCATGCATGTAAGTAGGTCACGCTACCCAGGATTTATTTCAAAAAGGGAAAGCCAGCAATATGATTGTGTGTGTGGCGTGTGTGTGTGTGTGTGTGTGTGTGTGTGTGCGCGTCTGTGTGCATGTGTGTATTATGTGTACATGTGTGTGCGTGTATGTGTGCATGTGTGTGCATGTGTGCGTGTGCATGGGATCAAACAACCAGGTCTTGTGCGTGCCAGCATATGCTCTCTCAGAGCTACAAGTCAACCCCTCAACAACTCCTTAGTTTACTTTGTCAGATTTCATGGATCTTTTATTTGTTGGTTGTTGTTCCTTTTGCTTGCTTGGTTGGTTGTTTGGCTGGTTTTGGTTTTTCCAGTCAGGATTTCTCTATGTAGACTAGTCTGGCCTGGAACTCACAGAGATCCATCTGCTTCTGCCTCCTGAGTGCTGGGGTTAAAGACCTGCGCCACCATGCTGGGCTTCCTTTTTTTTTTCTTTTTTTTTTCGAGACAGGGTTTCTCTGTGTAGCCTTGGCTGTCCTGGACTCACTTTGTAGACCAGGCTGGCCTCGAACTCACAGCAATCCGCCTGCCTCTGCCTCCTGAGTGCTGGGATTAAAGGCGTGCGCCACCACGCCCAGCCTCGGGCTTCCTTTTTTTTTTTTTTTTTTTCCCAAAGATGATTTATTTTTATTTTGTGTGTATGAGTGTTTTGCCTGCATGTATGTATGTGTACCACATGTGTACCCAGTGCCCACAGAGGTCTAAAAATATTGCTGGACCCTCCCGGAGCTGGAGCAATATGAATGATCATGAGCTACTGCTTTGGTCCTGGGAATCAAATCCTGTCCTCTTCAAGAGCAGCAGAGCAGCGGTGGTTCGTTGTTGTTGTTGTAGTTGCTTTTGTTTTTGAGACAGGGTTTCTCTGTGTAGCCTTGGCTGTCCTGGAACTTACTCTATAGATCAGGCTGGCCTCGAACTCAGAGATCCACCTGTCTCTGCCTCCAGAATGCTGGCATTAAAGGCGTGAGCCACCACTGCCTAGCTGCCAGTGCTCTTAATTGGTCTTATCCATCTCCGGTGTCTCCCATTTGTTGTTGTTGTTTATTTTATTTTTTTGAGACAGGATCTCCTGCAGGCCCAGGCTGGCTTCCTTGTCATCCAGCTTGGCCTCAAACTTGGTCTCAGTCTTTATCTTGCAAATGCTGCAAGTAGAGCATTTGACAGAAAAGCTGAAGCGCGTGGCCCAGCATGGCCTGCAGCTCTTCACCCTCGGCTTCTGCCTCCTCAGTGCTGGGAGTACACTTTTATTAGGTTACCCTTTGTTTATGTCCCTGTGTGCATGAACATGTCACATCCCACTGGTGGAGGTCAGAGGACAATTTGTGGGACTCACTTCTCTCCTTCCCCAGGTGGATCCCAGGGATTGAACTCAACTCCTCAGGCCCTTTTGGTACGCTGTGTCTTTAGGTAATTCTGGCATTTCCGGAGTTCACTATTTTTAACTAGACTGGCCTCAGACTTGTGGCCATCCTGAGTCCTGGAATATGTATACATTATATGCCACCATTTCTGTCTTATTACTTACTTTTTTATTTTTTTATTTTTGAGACAAGGTCTCTGTGTAGTGTAGCCTTGGCTGTCCTGGACTCGCTTTGTAGACCAGGCTGGCCAAGAACTCACAGCGATCCACCTGCCTCTGCCTCCCGAGTACTGGGATTAAAGGTGTGCACCACCATGCCCGGCTACTTACTTATTTTTGAGACAGGATTTCCCTGTGTAGCCGGTCACGGCTCTCCAGATGGTGGGACCTGGGAAAATGGAGCCAATAAAAGAGGTGGACTTAATATTAACCCCAGTACTCCCAGGGTTCGCGATCTCGGAGTTCAAGGCCAGCCTGGTCTACAGAGTGAGTTCCAGATCAGCCAGGGCTACACAGAGAAACCCTGTCTTGAAAAACCAAGAAAATAAAACACAAAGTTGTGTTTCACGGTGCTGGGCCTTTTTTTTTTTTTTTTTTGAGACAGGGTTTCTCTGTGTAGCCTTGGTTGGCCTGGACTCGCTTTGTAGACCAGGCTGGCCTCCAACTCAGAGAGAGATCCGCCTGCCTCTGCCTCCCAAGTGCTGGGAGTAAAGGTCTGAGCCCCCCCGCCCAGCCAATACTGGGCTTTTAAAATGTAGTCTTTATTAGGTCTACCTATCAACCTGGGAGATAGTTGAAGGTATTTCAACTTCCTAACAATCCCCGTTCGGAGATGTGGATTTACTTAGCCAGGGCCACCGTGAGGCAGTATTCGAACCACCAATCTTAGTGACTGAAAAGCCTCGTGGGCTCTGGCAGATGAGGCGGGGAAGGAAGAGAGGGGAGGAGCCCTTTGTGACAGTTGCCCCAGCCAGGCATAAACAGGATGTGGTGTTGGATGAAAACTTCCCCCTTCCGCCCGGGTCCTCACCCCTAGAAGACCGAGGCGGAACCGAGAAGAGGCCCCAGGACAGGAACACCATGGTCAGAGGGGCCGGGTGGCGAGGAAGGGCGAGGGGCTGAGGTTTCGGGTAGGCTGGGGGCGCAGAGCGGTACCCGGATGAAGGGCACGCGCAGGGAGGGAAGGGAAGCCACTGCGGCATTGGGTCTGGCTGGGCCAGAGAGGTGGTGGTTTGGCCCCAGGCAAGCAACCCCTTGGGGTCTTCTAGAATGGCCCATGAGCGCTCACCAGGAAGATGGAACCTGAGCCTCTGCCTACACCGCAGAGCCCAGCTGCGTGTCCTGCTGCCTGGTGCCGAGGTGTTTGCCACATGGCCTCTCCTACGGCCCGGCTTCAGCGTCCTCGTTGGCTTAGTGGAGAAACTGTACCAGGGAAAGGGGCCCCAGGTTCCAAGTCAGAAGCCCCAGCTCAGCTCCTGCCTTGTCCCTTCCGCAGTCGGACTCCCTGGTGGTGTGTGAAGTGGACCCGGAGCTAAAGGAAAACCTGAGGAAGTTCCGCTTCCGTAAAGAGACCAACAACGCTGCCATCATAAGTCCGCGACCTCTGCCCTGTGGAGGGGGTGGGGGGCAGGGAAGGACGAGCTAGTGTCCCCCGGCATGGGAGGGGCCGGTAACCTGTCTTCTCTCCCTTTCCAGTGAAAGTGGACCGAGACCGGCAGATGGTGATTCTGGAGGAAGAATTGCAGGTGAGCTTTGAGCGGGCGGCTGGGATGTGGGCTCCCCCCCCCCCCCCACATAGAATGAGAGGGCTGGGGTGAAGGAGGTGTAGTGGCTCCCGGGGTTGGATCTAGGGCGGGGGGTACCTCATAAACAGGGTACAGTGACACCTGCTTGTAGTGCTCCCACCCTAGAGGCGGAGGTGGAAGGCTACACTGTTGGTTAGAGGCTAACCTGGGCTACAGGAGACCCTGGATCAAAAAAGCCAAATAGAAGAGGTTGGGCTGGGCGACACTGGCTTTTAGTCTCAGAACTCAAGAGGCAGAACCGGCCAGATCTCTCTGTGCGTTGGAGGCCAGCTTGGTCTACATAGTGAGTTCCAGGCCTGCTTAAAAAGGCAGGTGTTGGCCCGGGGAGATGGCTTAGAGGTTAAGAGCACCGCCCCCTCTCCCAGAGGTCCTGAGTTCAATTCCCAGCAACCACATGGTGGCTCACAGCCATCTGTAATGTGATCTGGTGCCCTCTTCTGGCCGATAGGTGTATGTGCAGGCAGAGCACTGTATACATAGTAATAAATAAACCTTAAATAAATAAAAAAAAAAGCCAGGCATGGTGGTGCAGGCATTTAATCCCAGCACTCGAGAGGCAGAGTCAGGCGGATCGCTGTGAGTTCCAGGCCAGCCCGGTCTACCATTCGAGTCCAGGACAGTCAAGGCTACACAGAGAAACCCTGTCTGGAAAAACCAAAAAAAAAAAAAACAACAACAACAACAACAAAAACCCAGGTGTTTTAGCTAGGGTTACTACTGCTGTGATGAAACACCATGAAAACACCATGAAAAGGGTTTGTTTGGCTTAGACATCCTGAGTCACAGGCCTGTGAGGGACCTGGAGGCAGGAGTTGATCCCTACGGCTTGTTCAAGCTGCTTTCTTTTTTTTTTTTTTTTTTTTGGTTTTTCGAGACAGGGTTTCTCTGTGTAGCCTTGGCCATCCTGGACTCACTTTGTAGACCAGGCTGGTCTTGAACTCACAGCGATCCGCCTGCCTCTGCCTCCCGAGTGCTGGGATTAAAGGCGTGTGCCACCACGCCCGGCTTCAAGCTGCTTTCCTACGGCACCCAGGACCACTGGTCCAGGAGTGGTACAGCCACAGGGCCTGGGGCTTCCTCTACCTGTAAAGACAGTGCCCTGCAGGCTGCCTACAGCTGACCTAATGGGAGCAGTTCCTCCCCTCAGATGGCTATAGCTTGTGCCAAACTGACGTAAAAGTGGCCAGCACAGCAGGCAAATGCTCTACGGGCTCTTGCCCATAGATAAGGTAGCCACAGGCCCCACTTTGTGGCCTCGCTGCCTCCATGTCTGCATTGGCCTTCCTCCCTCCCTCGCTCCCTCCCTTCCTCCCTTCCTTCCTCCTGGGGCTAAGGGAAGGGTATTGACCAGGAGGAGCTGGGCCTTCCTTAGGCCCCCTGAAAAGAAGTATACTAGAGTGGTTACCATAGGAACGCAGATTCAAATCAGAACTCCGAGGCATTGGTTTTGTTTTTTTTTTTTTTGGTTTTTTTTTACTGTCTTGTGCAATGTGGGGCAAGTCCCTTGACATGGCTGAGCCTCAGTTGCTGTAGCTGTCAAGTGGGCATAATAAGACCTCCCCATAGGGTTCTGAGGAATCTCAGTGAGTCCGCGTGCACTTCTGAGAAGGACATCTCTGCGAGTTGTAAGTGCTCATTTAATGAACTAAATGTTGGTCATTTGTTTTCCCTCTCTGTCTCTCTGTCTGTCTCAGAACATTTCCCCAGAGGAACTGAAATTGAAGTTACCAGAGAGACAGCCCAGGTACACTGGGGGAAGGGCTGGAATGGAGGATTATGGGTAGGGGTGATAATCTACAAACGGGGGGACGGTTGGGCTCCAGTGCTGTCTACGGACTCGGGATCTCTGCGTATGAAGCCAAGCGGTCATAGTCTAGAAACTTAACAGTGATAATAGTTTTGTTTGTTTGGTTTTGGTTTTTCGAGACAGGGTCTCTCTGTGTAGCCTTGGCTGTCCTGGACTCGCTTTGTAGACCAGGCTGGCCTCGAACTCACAGCGCTCCGCCTGCCTCTGCCTCCCGAGTGCTGGGATTAAAGGCGTGCGCCACCGCACCTGGCTGATACACTTTTAAAAAAAGATTTATTTATTTATTATGTATAATGTTCTGCCTGCATGTACACCTGCAGGTCAGAAGAGGGCACCAGATCTCACTATAGATGGTTGTGAGCCACCATGTGGTTGCTGGCAATTGAATTCATGACCTCTGGAAGAGCAGTCAGTGCTCTTAACCTCTGAGCCATCTCTCCAGCCCGTTATGGTATTATTTTATTGCAGAATTTTACACTAGTGTGATCTCTTTGTTTGTTTTAAGTACATGAGGATTTTGCCTGCAGTTATGTATGTACCATGTGTGTGCCTGGTACCCAAAGACGTCAGAAGACATCACAGGATCTCCTGGAACCAGAGTTTGGACCCATCACATGGGTGCTGGGACTGGAACCTAGGTCCTCTGAAAGAGCAGCAAGTGCTTCTAAGTACTGAACCATCTCTCCAGCCCTTGCTAATAATTTTTTAAAGGGTAAACAAACCAGGAGGACATCTTATAATTTTTTAAAATAAAATTGTGGCCAGGTGTGGTGGCGCACTCCTTTAATCCCAGCGCCTGGGAAGCAGAGGCAGGCGGATCGCTGTGAATTTGGGGGCCAGCCTGGTCTACTTAGAGAGTTCCAGGATAGTGAGCTCCTGTTACAAAAAAGTTTTTTTTTTTTTTTTTTTTTTTTTTTTTTTTGGTTTGGTTTATGATTTTTGATACAAGATTTCTCTGTGTAGCCTTGACTGTCCAGGAATCGTTCTGTAGACCAGGCTGGCCTCGAACACACAGCAATCCACCTGCCTCTGCCTCCCAGGCACTGGGATTAAAGGCGCGGGCCACCATGCCCGGCTGTGTCCTGTGATTTCAGTCTTCTGGTTTCAGCCTTCTGATTGCCCGAATCCGTGACCTGTGTCGCTGTGGCCGGCTCACACCGGTCTGCCCACACCTTTCATCTAGACTCAGTTCTTTTGAGGGGAGGAGGTCTCTCGAGTTTTGGACCTCATTCCCAGACTCAGGGGCAACTGCAAAGACCCCAGGGCGCAGAAGGCGGCCTCACCCCTGAGGGGTGTGCTGATGGTTCTTAGAGTGTGAAATCTGATGGATCAGACAGTGGCGCTTAGCACCTCGGGCTCAGCTCACAGTCAGTCCGGCCCCTGTGTCAGGCGGGCACCCGCTCCCAGCTTGTGACTGCTGAGCCTCCACATCCCATACTGGTATAGGGAAGTTGGGGCCCAGCCCCAGCCCCACATCACATGCACGCTCCAGGCCGCCTCTCTGTGTGTGTGCTCTCCTCCAAGTGAATATCCCCATGGCGGAGAAAGCTCAGTATCAAATTCCAATTGTAAACTGGGGCGTGGTGGCGCACGCCTTTAATCCCAGCACTGGAAGACAGGCAGGCGGATCTCTGTGAGTTTGAGGCCAGCCTGGTCTATAAAGTGAGTCCAGGACAGCCAAGGCTACACAGAGAGACCCTGTCTTGAAACACCAAAAACATCCCAGCACTCGGGAGGCAGAGGCAGGCAGATCGCTGTGAGTTTGAGGCCAGTCTGGTCTACAAAGTGAGTCCAGGACAGTCAAGATAACATAGAGAGACCCTGTCTCGAGAAACCAAAAGAGAAGAAAAAAAGGGAAAAAAAAAAGAAATTCCCAATTTTATTTATTTATTTATTTTGGTTTTTCGAGACGGGGTTTCTCTGTGTAGCCTTGGCCATCCTGGACTCGCTTTGTAGACCAGGCTGGCCTCGAACTCACAGCGATCCGCCTGCCTCGAAATTCCCAATTTTAAATAGTTGTGTAGCTGAGGTTGACTCCCCCTGGGTCCACCCCAGGTGGGGGGACCACAGGTGGCGTGTGCTGCCATGACCAGCCCCAAAATCAAGGATGGGAACAAAACCCACAGAGCAGTGATGGGCGGCTTCTCAGGCCTTGAGTGTGAGTTCCTGTTCCCTGCCGTAGGTTCGTCGTCTACAGCTACAGATATGTGCATGGTGACGGCAGAGTGTCCTACCCCCTGTGCTTCATCTTCTCCAGCCCTGTGGGTGAGACACAGTCCTAACTGTCTTGAGGAGAGAGTCTTAGATTCTGAGGAGCAGGGGTGTGTGTGTGTGTGTGTGTGTGTGTGTGTGTGTGTGTGTGTGTGTGTGTGTGTGTTGCATGTGGGAGCTGTAAAGTGGAAGTAGGCATTTAGATTCATTAAGAGCTCACGAATTCGTTTTCTTTTTTCTTTTTAATTTATTTATTTATTGTATATAAGTGCTTTATCTGCAGAAGAGGACATCAGATCACATTATAGATGGTTGTGAGCCACCATGTGGTTGCTGGGAATTGAGCTCAGGGCCTCTGGAAGAGCAGGCGGCGTTCTTAACCTCTGAGCTGGCTTCTCCAGCCCCATGAATTCGTTTTCACTGGACCTGGAAACACCCGTCACATTCCTGAATCTTCTCCCAGAGACCCTTGTTATAACTCGAAGCACCTAAACAAGCCGGCCTTTAGGGTCCTCCCACAATCCTCCTTAAACTGCTGTGCCTACGCGGCGGCGAGGTTACTAACAACTTTACCGGTTGTCCTGCGCTCTCAGCCACACCCTTTTCCACACAGGCTGCAAGCCTGAGCAGCAGATGATGTACGCGGGGAGTAAAAACAGGCTGGTGCAGACGGCGGAGCTTACCAAGGTCTTGAGGGCTCTGGGGGCGGGGAGGGGGAGGGGAAGGCTGGGCAACTGTAGCGTCTGAGGGAGGGAGCCAGAGGCTGGACCCCGGGGGTTGGGAGGCTGGGCCCAGATTACGGAGTCCGGAGGCGGAGAGAGGAAGAGGCTGGGCCTGGGTCCTCAGGTCTGAGGGAGGAGGGACACAGAGGCTTGGACTCCTGGACTTGAAGGTTGATTGGGATCTGGACTCTCCGAGTCCAAGGGGTTTAGGAATCCTCATCCAATCCTCTCCCCCTTTTCAAGACAAAGTCTCTGTAAAGTCTTGGCTGTCCTGGACTCTGTAGACCACGCTGGCCTCGAACTCACAGCGATCCACCTGCCTCTCTGCCTGCCGAGTGCTGGGATTAAAGGCGTGCGCCACCCCCCCACCCCCAGCCCCCACCCCGCGCTAATGCTGACCTCTCTTTACACAGGTGTTTGAAATCCGCACCACAGACGACCTCACTGAGACCTGGCTTAAGGAAAAGTTAGCATTCTTTCGTTGACCCTTGAGCCGAGAGTTTGAAATCCTTGTGTCTGAAGACTTGGACTCTAAGATATGAACATTCAAGAACTAAATAAAGGTTTAGGGGAAAGAAAAAAAAAATCAGGAATTTAGCAATGCTTTACTTGGCTCTGTCCTGGTAACCTGCGCCTCTAGGTCGACGCTGGCGGACAGTCCCTGCAGTTCCGGCTTGTGGCCGGCAGGGGGCGGACGTCTCTAGTGGAACTAAGCTGCTCCCGGGAGAAAAGACACCTGTTTCTTAGAAACCTAGGGAGGGGTCTAAGGGATTTCCTGGGATCGGAGGGTGGCCTGGGTCTCCTTAAGGATGGGTCTGTGAAGGAGTTACTCCTAAGGGGGAAAAGACCCCTGAGAGGTCGAGTTTGCACCCCCTTTCTTCACCTCATTTCCCCACTCTGGGGCTAGAAAGCATCTTTTGGCACTAAATTGCTACTTTTCTCGGCCGAGCCCTCAGGTAGGAAGAATTTAAAAGCCAAAAGAAGTATGAAAAGGATCAAAAATGTCATTGCTTCGGGCACTCAGGAGGATGCTGGGGGATGGGTAGTTTAGGGGTTCAATAAGCTTGAAGGCTCGGGACTGTGGGAAGGGAAGGGCGTTCAGGACTCTCAGTGAACCCAGTCACGTAGAGGAGTCTTCCCACATTCTTGTCTCTCTCTTTCCTTCTGCACTTCGGGGCCTTCGATTCTCTCCAGACCCGGGTCTCTCGTGGTAGGACATTTATTGAGCACCGCGGTATACAGGGCCTCTGCGGCAGGGAGGCACCACAGAGGCGAACCCCACTCTCTCTGGCTACTCCCGTGTTCCTACAGTCCTCACACCCAAGGGCCCTGGAACTCCCTCCCTTCGCCTCTTTCCAGGTTCCCTGTTGAGAGGTGGCCGTTGCCATGGTAACAATGACACAGTGACCTTGGGCCTGGGCTGTCCCATCCCCCAACCCTGGCGCTCCTGGGGGCGGGTCTAGGAGGGATTTCTTACCCTGCCTGTTCCCGCCTCCAGACTCTTCGCCCCAGCCTGCCCCTTCGGTCCCTGTCCCTTGTCCCCAGTCAAGACAAGGCCGTTCCGAGAAGTTCTGGATCGAATATCTCTAAACTGGGCCATGGAGAAATGCCCTTAGCCTCGCATGTTCTGGGGCGTTTGGACCACGCTTGTGTCCTCTCTGCTAGAGGCCCTAACCCCACCCATATTACTTCTGGTGGCAACCTCTGCCTCCAATGACTGGAGGTGGGAAAGAGAAATCTAATGAAGAGGTGGAGGGACCCCTAGGCTGCCACGGTCTGAGAGGCAACGGGACTTGCCCAAGGTCACACATTCACAGCCTCTAACGGCAGGCCGCGCACCCCGACCCAGCGCTTCCTACAAGGGCAAGGGTTTGCAGGCATTGGCTTAGTTCCTGCACTGCGCCGTGAAGACGTGGCCATGGTTAACCTCAATCTGAAGGTAAAGACACTGAGGCACAGAAGCCGAAGCCACAGGCTCCTCCATGCCCAAGGACCACACCTGCTGTGCTAGGCCAAGAGTCTCAGCAGCCATAGCCTGCCTTCCCTCCGCAGCCTTCTGGGAAGGACCAATCAGAGGGAACAGAACAGATTATCCAATGAAGAGTCAGTTTAATGGGGGCGTTTCTATGGGTTCATCCTCGGCTGCTTCTAAGAAGTACCAAGACCCCGCTGTTTAACCTATTTTTAAAATTTATTTTATTGTATATATTCATTTGTGTGTGGGGGGGGGCACAACATTCAGAAGTCGGTTTTTTCCTTCAAAGTGGAAGGGATCGAACTCAGATCTTCAGGCTTGGCCGCAGGTGCCAGTGGGTACTGAGCCAGCATCTCACCAGCCCAACCAAGCTCACTCATTTTTGAATCTGCACTCTAGGTTTTCCCAGGACAACAACTATTCTTGGACAAGAGCGAGGCTTATGTTTGAGAAGCTCGGAACAGATTTTAGCACGGGATGGACACTCCAAACCTAGGCTGGAAGACAGTATTCTTACAGTAGGAAGGCAAAAAGATGGAGGGTGTGGCCTAGGTGGGATGGGTGGGGCTTGGGGTTGTGGGCGGGGCCTGGGATGAATATTATAATTGAGTCTCCAAGAGCAATGGTGGTGCAGTAATGATGCACTCCTGTAATCCCAGCACTCAGGAGGCAGAGGCAGGCGGTTCTCTGTGAGTTCGAGGCCAGCCTGGTCTACAGCGCGAGTTCCAGGACAGCCAAGGCTATACAGAGAGAACCTGTCTCAAAAAACCGGGAGGTCGGCCGGGCGGTGATGGCGCACACCTTTAATCCCAGCACTCAGGAAGCAGAGGCAGGTGGATTGCTGTGAGTTCGAGGCCAGCTTGGTCTACAAAGCAAGTCCAGGACAACCAAGGCTACACAGAGAGACCCTGTCTCAGAAAAATAAATAAATAACTAAATAAATAATTTTTTAAATGGGGGGGGTCGGGAAGGGGGAGCATCAGGTGGGACCAGAATTGGGGGTAGAGCCTAGGTGAAGAATTATAGACTTGGTCGTGAGTCTGTACCGGAAGGTCCGCTGCAGGAACTAGGGCTCCAGTTGGCACCCGTACTGTGCACTTTTGATGTCTCAGAACCACTGCCTGCTTCTTCATTACCCATCATGCGTTTTTATCACTTTCCCCTCGTCTCCTTCACCTCCAGCCCAGGGCTGACTTTACCTCTCTCTTTTTTAGTTTTCGAGGCAGAATCTTTCACTGGGACCTGTAGCGGACATTTTGGTTTCATTAAATAAAACAAAACCTTAGTTATGTGATGCGAACATGTTTTTGTTTTAATCCCAAGTGTGAGAAATGGGGCTGCTTTTAGTTTTTCCACAGCTGATAACTGCCTCGTGTGGCTTGGAGGCTTGGAGAGGCTTTGCCAGATGCAGATACTTTTGATTCTGAGGACTCTAAGAGGGTATAAATATCAGAGCCCAGAGATAGGAGGAAGGCTCTGAGGGGCGCTCGAAGGAAGAAGGTGGCTGCTGTTTTCGCTGCCTCTGCCGCCGCTGCCGCTGCCGCATTTGCTGTTTGTTGATTTGCTGGACTGCCAGATATCCTGAGGATTGCGATTGGAATTGCTCCAAAGACCTAAACCAGGAGGAAGTAGTCTAAGAGAGCTCTGCCCCCTTTCGCCTCTTTCTTTCCTACCTAGTGTTGGGGTGTTGGAAGGTATTATGGCGGATAAGCGTTGGAAGAAAGGGAAGAGGATAAGAGCACTGCACCGACTGCTCCTCCAGAGGTCCTGAGTTCAATTCCCAGCAACCACATGGTGGCTCACAGCCATCTATAGTGAGATCTGGCGCCCTCTTCTGGCCTGCAGGTGTAAATGCAGACAGAACACTGTATACATAATAAAAAATAAACCTTTAGGGGAAAAAAAAAAAAAAGAAACCCCATTACAGTAGACAATAAAAGGCAGCACTGAGCCGGGCGTGGTGGCGCACGCCTTTAATCCCAGCACTCGGGAGGCAGAGGCAGGTGGATCACTGTGAGTTCGAGGCCAGCCTGGTCTACAAAGTGAGTCCAGGATGGCCAAGGCTACACAGAGAAACCCTGTCTCAAAAAAAAAAAAAAAAAAAGGCAGCACTAACGGGGACCTAGGCCTGCAGGTTAGGCTACACTGGGTGGCCAAAAAGCCCCAGGGATACCCCTGTCTCAACCTTCACAGTGCTTGGATTACAGAGGTGAGCTCCCCCTGCTCCCCCATGCAGCAAGCCCTTCACAGGCCGAGAGATCTCTCTAGTCCCTCTCTACTTCTGTCTCCTCAACTCTGTAACCCCCTTGCTCTAGCTCGTAGGTGAGGTGAGGACGGTGTCCGGAGAGGAGAGCCTCCCCTGGTCATCATCTTTGCTTTGAGTTGGAGCACCCTTCACCAAAGCGGAGAGATCTGCAGTGGTGAGCTGTTCTAGGGCTGTGGCTCAGGAAGATTTATGGGAGAGGTCCCTAATGGGCCGTGGTGTTTGAGACTCTGGGGGGGGGCTACAGTAATATACATTTTGAGGGGAGGTCTTGCTGAGTTTGGGAGTCGCGTGTGTATCTCAGAAAGAGATGCAACATGGCCCAAAGCACCCAGTGGTGTCTGAGCAAGGGTGGGGAGTTCAGCTCTGTGGTAGATACTGAGGTTCCAAACGGGGAAGACCATCCGATCAGTGGGAGTCACCGTGAGGAAGACGCTGGTGCGTGTGCGTGCATGTGTGTGCGTGTGTGGTGCATGCGTATAGGTGTGTGTGTGCGTGTGTGTGAAGGCAGCAGGATTGATTGCTGGCGGTGGGTGGGAAAGAACCTAAGGCAGATGTGGGGAGGTAAATCTAGGGGTTCTCTGAAAGTTCCAAGGTCCCCCAGGGTGTTGGGTGATGACTGGAGGTGTAAGCAGGGAAAGGAGAGTTTAAGGATTTGCCACGGGCAGGAGAGATGTTTAGGGTTCCTTAGACATTAGCCGTGACCTACAGTTCCTCTTGGTAGGCAGGAGGAAAAAAAAATTGTTGGGGTGGGACCAGTTTTTTTACTCTGGATGGTTTAAAAACAAAAAACAAAAAAACTGGCTCCCCAGGGTTCCGGGATGGCTCAAGCCATGGCCGCTTCTTTCTGGTCATTGACACACAGTCTGTCCTACATGGGTTCCAGGGTGTGGTCTGCGGGCCATCTGAGTGTTGGTTGTGATTTAGGATGGCTGGGGTGAGGTGAGGTCTGAAACCCCTAAGATGCTGTGATATGACCTGGGGGGGTCTTCTCTCTGAACTAGGGGTGTATGGTCTAGGGTTCCTGACAGGGTGTGCTCCCGCCCCCTGTCTGAGGTCAGGAGAAAGAGTAGAACACTCCCAGCTTCCAGGTGGCTCTCCAACATGGTCTGGGGCTTCAAAGGAGGCGAGCCTCACATTCTGAAGATGTGCTGGGGAGAGGATGTGTGCAGGGGGAGGGGGAGGGTAGCCAAGTAGCCGCTGGGCGTGGTCTGGGAGTACAGGGGTGGAGCCGAGGCGGGGGGGGGGGGGGGGAGGCTGGACCCCGGCACTCCGCAGTGGAGAGGGGGTCTGCGGCGACCTGGGCGTGCGTGCGGCCGCCCCACCTCGGGCCGGCGCCCCCCTCCCCCCCTTGCGGCGGCGACGCGGAGGGCGGAGCGCGGCGGCGCGCGGGAGGGCGGGCGGGAGGCGGGAGGCGGGCGGGAGGCGGCCCCGCGGCACCGCGCCCCCTCCCCCGGCCCTCCCCCCACCATGGCGCGGCGCGAGGCAGCGGCGGCGGCGGTGGGGCCGGGCCCCGGGCCCCCTCCCCCGGGCTGGGTGAGCGCGGCCCGCGGCGGCCCCGGGGGCTCTTTGGAAGCGTCGGGCGGGGGCGCGGGGACGAGCGTGCCCGTGTGTCCGCGGCGCTGCGGCGGGGCCCGGCGTGCACCCGCCCGCGGCCCTGTGTGTGCCGGGTGCCCAGCCGGTGTGGCCATCCGGGCGTGTGCGGGGCCGCGGTCGGCCGTGCGTGTGCGTGTGTGCATGTGTGCGTGTGTGCGCGCGTGTGTCCCACACACTCCGGGGCGCCGGATCTGGGGGGCTGTGGCGCGCCCGTCCGAGGGGCTGTGTGCAGGTGTGTGCGGGGGCTGCGCGCCCAGGTGTGCGGGGTGGGGGCCCCCAGCGGGCCTGTGCGCGCGTGCGGCTGGCTGCGTTGAGGGGTCTATGTCCGGCTGGGTTGGATGGTTCATCCGAGGGGCTGCGGAGCCGGGTGTGTTCGATCGGGTATGTGTGTGTGTGTGTGTGTGTGTGTGTTGTGCAGGTTGGATGTTTCCGAGGGTGTGTGTGTGTGTGTCTGTGTCTGTGTCAGGTACCCTGCTGGGGTGGGGGCTGAGGCTCAGCACATAGTGGGACCAGGCCTCCGGATGGATGGGGGGCGGGGAAGTAGGGGATTTGGCTGCTCTTTCGGTCCATGTCAACTGGGGGGGGGTCCTCGGTGATCCTTGGGGGAGACGGCCATGTCTTCCTCCTCATCTCCGTGGCTGGTTGGGGGAGGGGGGATAGGAGGCCAGGAGGTGGACAGATGGAGGCATGAGAGGCCGAGGGATGGACAGATGGGCCCTGGGGTGGGGGTGAGGGTTGGAGAGTGGAGGGTGGAGTTGAAGACCTGGCCTTTCCCACCCTACCCCACCCCAAGTCCCCCACCTGCTCGGTATCTGCAGATAAGGGCCCCAGTTGCCTATGTAGTGATGGCGGGGCTGGGGAGACTCTGGGGGTTGCTGGTGGCAGAATTTTGTTGGAACCCGGCTTTGAGATTCAACCCCTTCCCCAACACTGTGGAGTCCCACCTGCTGAACTATGACCTTTGACCCCGCCTTTGTGTCTGGTTCTTTTGGGGGGCAGAGTGTAAAAGGGACTGGAAGGGATGTGTGGATGTATTTGGCCAGCGAGTAGGTGGGGCAGGAGTACCGGGGCCCTGAGGAATGGCTGTCACCGTGAAGCTGGCTGGGCTGTCAACTGTGTTCGGTGCTTTGGTATTCTGTGTGCATTTACAAGTGTGTCGGTTCCTCACGGGACTGTGGCGTGAGTGTATCTGCGAAGTGTGAACCTCCTAGAATGCCTGTGTGCCTGTTCGTGGCTCTCGGTTTTGTCAGTGTGCGCTCGGGCTAAGGGTTTCTGTGTACGTGTGTGTGAGGCGTGTGCCAGCTGTGCACGCGTGTGTCTGTTGGGGTCTTATCTGCTCTATGGCTGCACAGTGGGAATATGTGGAGTTGCGTGGATGTGTTTGGGTGTGTAAGATAAGTGTGCACCTATATATCTTTCATTGTACAGGTGAGTCTTATGTGTGTGAGCCACTGTGTGTTGACAAGTGTGCTATAGAGATGCAGGTGTCTGCTTGTCTATTAAGGGGCACATGGGTTTTTCTGTATCTGTACATCTTGTGAGCGTGCACGGGATAGTCTGTGTGTGTGTGTCTGTATGCAGATATGTCAGCTTTGAGGGTGTGTGTCTATCCTGGGAGTCCTTTCCTACTTTAGTCTCTGGGGACCAGGTTCTACATGTTTAGGCCCGTACCTGCAAGACACATGTACCTGTCTGTGCCTTGGGCGTGGGATTGACCCTACTTCTCAGTCCAGTGAGTGTGGCCCGGAGCACGCCGAGGTGTAGTCTGTGGTCCTGGGACACAAATGTGACTGGATCCTGGGCTAGTGTCCCCCCCGTAGAGCTTGGGTTGGGACTCACGTGGGTCAGGATGGTCCCGACAGCATGTGATGATATCACAGGGTCCTCCTCGTGCCCCTGGCCTGTGGATACATTTCATGTCTCTGAAGTGAAGAGCCCTCATGAGAACTCTTGAGTTCGTAAGGATAAGATGTCTGGTTCAAAATCCCGAGTCTCAAAAAGAGAAGCTTGGAGTTTAGATTTGTAGGGCAGCCGAGAGGAGTGGGTAAATTCCGTACTCCTAAAGCCTGATTTAGGAGGGACCCAGAGCTCCTGAGACCCCGGAGGGCCAAGCTCACATCCTGGACTCCTGGGGTCTGGAGGGTGAAGGCTCCTGAAGAGCAGACAAGACTTTTGGGTCCCTCTGAGAGCATGGCGGTCCTATGGCAAGAGGCCCGAGAGCGAACAGTCACTATAGGGACTCCCTCTGTTCATACGGTCTCCAAGGGAGGCTTTGGTCACCGGAAAGGAAGAAGATGCTAACTGTGGTTCTGTTCTTTCGCAGGTACCGGCCCAGGCCCTGACTCCTTGAAGAGAGGTGAGTATAGTGCCTTGGGTTGGGGGCAAAGATGTGGGGTAGAAGTGCCTGTCGTGAGCCTGGGCGCAGGCCCAGAGCTCTACCTAAGTGGGCCCAAGAGCACATTACCACAGTGTCCAGGGAGGCAGGTGCCCGCTCCCACGGAAGAGTGGAGATAAGCCTATGAGAACTGTAGTTGGGTCAGGAGGCTCAGAGGGGCCTCATATGTCGGGTTATGACATCTTTCAAGATAGGTGAGGTGATGAGGAAAATGGAGCCCATGAGGGCTTCTAGGCATGAAATAACCCCCCCCCCCCCGTCAGCTGGTGGCACAGGCAGGCCGCCCCAGCATTCAGTGGGCTGAGGCAGAGGCTATACAGTGAAACCCAGTTTCAGGAAGAAGGAGGAGGAGGAGGAGGAAGAAGAAAGAATGCCAAAAGGAGGGGGAAATAAGGCTGGGTTGTAGAGCACTTGCCTAGAATCCATCAGTGAGGGGCTAGGGGCGTGGCTTAGCCATAGAGGGTTTGCTTAGCATCTGCATGACCTTAAATTCCGTTCCTATTCCCAGCCTCTCCCTTTCCCTCTCTCTCTCTTTCTCCACCCTCATACACGCACGCACACACGCACGCACCACACACACACACACACACACGGGCACACGCACACAATGTTAGCGTCATCAAACACTTATGTAGCATTTATGTAGCATGTTACAAATATTCTCACTGAGCCCTCCAACGCTCTGTGAGGCAGCTAGGTACTCTCATTGCCACAGATGAGTACAGGGCGGCACAGAGAGGGATGTCATTTCACCAAAGCAGCACACACCTGGGACTTGGGTGCGAACCCTGGCAGAGAGATGGGATTCTGACCGCTGGTGCTCCGATGCCTTTGGGTAGCCACAGGCAGTTTTCTTTTTGTTTTGTTCTGTTTTTGAGACAGGGTTTCCCTGTGTAGCCTTGGCCATCCTGGACTCACTTTGTAGACCAGGCTGGCCTGGAACTCACAGCGATCCCCCTGCCTCTGCCTCCCGAGTGCTGGGATTACAGGTGTGCACCACCGCGCCCGGCTTCTCAGCTTCTTGAGTGCTATGATTATAGGTGTCTGTCACCATACCTGTCTATCCTCTGTCCCCTTTTCGAAGTGCTGGGGAGGGAACTTGGCCCTAGGCATGTTAGGTGAGCATGCCACCACTGAGCCACACCCCAGCCCTTCACTGGGAGATTCTAGTCAGGTGTTCTACCACTGAGACACGCCCCCAGCCCCTCATTGGAGGATTTTAGGCAGGGGCTCTACCACTGAGCCACACCCCAGCCCATCACTGGGGGATTCTAGGCAGGGGCTCTATCACTGAGCCACACCCCAGCCCATCACTGAGGGATTCTAGGCAGGGGCTCTACCACTGAGCCACACCCCAGCCCTTCACTGGGAGATTCTAGTCAGGTGTTCTACCACTGAGACACGCCCCCAGCCCCTCATTGGAGGATTTTAGGCAGGGCTCTATCACTGAGCCACACCCCAGCCCATCACTGGGGGATTCTAGACAGGGGCTCTACCACTGAGCCACGCCCCCAGCCCCTCACTGGGGGACTCTAGGCACATGTTCTGCTGGGCCATACCTGGCACCTCCTTCCGCTTCTTGGGAAGCTCTTTCTCTTTGCCTGGCTCTCTCTCAGTTGCTCGCTCCGTCAGTCCGTTCCTCCCTTCCTTCTGATTCTCTCAGCCTTCCTCGGTCCCATTCTCATTCCCTTGGGTAAAAAGATCAAGGTCACATATGGCCACCACCCTACACGGATTCCTCGGAGTTTGGTCAGCAGGGGCTGGGGCATAGGGCAGGGTGGGATGGAAATAGCTTTGAGGAAGCCCCCTTCCCATCCTTTCCTCCTTACCCTCCCCCTCCCCCCCAACCCCCACCACCACCCACCCTGTGTTGTGATGGGAGCTGACATATCGTGGGCTGCAGCTGCTGGAAGGGGAATCCCTGCCGGAAGGTTTTGCCTGAAGCAGAGGCATAGTGTGCGCGCTCACGCATGCGCCTGTAGGCACGTGTGGGCCTCTTGTGTGTGCCTGTTGTTGGTACCAGTCGGCCTGCTTGGGAGCTCAGAGGAGCCTGGAAAGAAACCATACTCAGAGGACCTCCCTAGGCTGCAGTGGGGAGACTGATGCTCTTTCTCTTTTGTTTTTTGTCTGTTTGTTTGTGTGTGTTTTTTTTTTTTTCCGAGACAGGGTCTCTCTGTGTAGCCTTGGCTGTCCTGGACTCGCTTTGTAGACCAGGCTGGCCTCGAACTCACAGAGATCCGCCTGCCTCTGCCTCCCGAGTGCTGGGATTAAAGGTGTGTGCCACTACACCCCCGGCCTGATGCTTTTCCTCAACTCTTCCCACTTTTTCCGCTTTTTGTCCACCAACTTGGGCGCGGGGCCTTAGTGCTCGCTGAGCGTTTACTGTATGCTCGCCCCACTCTCAGTGGTCTCCGTGCATAGACTCAGCAAAGAGGGGATTGTTTTAATATGCAAAGTGAGGAACCTTTGGCCTGTCTGGGGGTGCGGTGCCACACACCTGTAAGCCCAGTACTTGGGAGACTGAGGTAGGAGGTCCGAGTTCGAAGCCAGCTTTGACTGTATCGCAGGTTCTAGACCGGCATGCACCACATACTATGGGATGATGGGGCTGGAGAGATGGCTCGGAGGGTAAGAGCACTGTGTTCTTCTAAAGGTCCTGAGTTCAATTCCCAGCAACCACATGGTGGCTGACAACCACCTATAATGGGATATTGTGCCCTCTTCTGGCCTGCAGACACACATCGGGGCAGAATACTGTATAAATAATAAATAAATAACATTAAAAAAAAAAAAAAAAGAATAAGATGGACCAGGCCGTGGTGGCGCACACATGTAGTCCCAGCACTCAGGAAGCTGAGGCAGGCGGATCTCTGGGAGTTTGAGGCCAGCCTCGTCTACAAGTCAGTCCAGGACAGCCAAACCTGCACAGAGAAACCTGTCTTGAAAAACAAAAATAAAATAAACAAACAGAAGAATTTTTCAAAGATGGATGTGGTACACGCCCTTAATCCCAGCACGTGGGAGGCCAAAGCAGGTGGATATCTGTAAATTCAAGGCCAGGCTGTGCTACAAAGTGAGACCTTGTCTCAATAGCAACACCAAAACTTACTTCCTGGGGAGGCTCGTGAGTTCAAGGCCAGCCTGGGCTACTTAATCATACTGCCATGCCTCAAACAAGGAAGTGAAAAATAACAAAAATTTTTTAAAGGAGGAAAAATAAGCTATGGCGTAAAATCTTACTGTGGCCTCCTAGAGTTAGTAAGCGAGACCCAGAGTTTATGCGTGAATGTGCTTTGATCGTCAAAGCACTCGAAGGGCAGCAATGTGGCTAAGCGGGTGGAGGGGCTGCACAAGCCTAGCAACCCAAGTGTGACTTCCAGAAGCCACATGAAGGGGCAATGATAGAACTGGTTCTACAAAGTCGTCCTCTGACCCTACTACACGTACGCAATATTAGTAATAATAATATTCAAAATGAAGGCATGCGTTCGTGCCATAACACACAGTTCTGACCTTGGTGTCATTAGGCACCCATTGGTGTTGCAGCTAATAACTACTAACGTGTTAAGTCCGTCTTACGTGCTAGGTGCTGTCCCTAACGGTGCGTATGATCCTTCCCAAAATAAGGCCTGTCTCTTCTCTCTACTTCACAGATGAAGAAACCGAGATTCAGAGAGGTTCAGACACTTGCCCGAGGTCACACAGCTAGTAAGTGTCACAGCTGGGACTTGAACTAAGAATGTGTGTATTTGACCCCCTTGGTCCGACATTTCAGCCAACAGTGGTTTCAGAATATCTGACGGACGGTCTGGGAGGGCATGGGAAGTTGGGGAGCTCCTAGAGGCACAAAGCTGGGGAGCTGACAGAGGTGGAAGCTGACAGAGCGACAGTCATGACTTGCCAATTACTATGAAAATTTTATAATCAGATCTGGGCGTTTTGGCCCAGATCTGCCATCCCAGTGTTTGGGAGTTAGGCACAGGAGCATCATGAGCCCCAAACCCTAACAGTAGGGGGAGGAGGCAGAGGCAGGCTGATCTACCTGAGTTTGAGGCTAGCCTGGCCTACAAAGTGAGTTCCAGACCAGCCCAGGCTACATAGTGACGACACCTTGTAGTAAAAAACAAAACAAAACAAAAAAAGTTGCTTTGTTACACACACACACACACACACAAAACAAGCTGCTTTGTTACACACACACACAAGTTGCTTTGTTACACACACCCACACACACACGCACACACACACACAAAACAAGCTGCTTTGTTACACACACACACAAGTTGCTTTGTTACACACACCCACACACACACACGCACACACACACACAAAGAGGGGACATGAGGGCGGAGGAAGGAGGATAGAAAGCCATGTATGCAAGCATCTTTGAGGTCTGTTGTCCAGAAATAAATCCCAGGGCTGTAGGAGTGATGACCAGCACTGGTTGAATATCTATCTTCCTCCCTTCCAGGTCTCACCTTCCGCTCCTCCTGCCTACCCCCTGCACCATGGCTCCAGGTCCCTTCTCCTCCGGGCTCCTCGCGCCGCCACCCGCTGCTCTCCCTTTCCTTCTACTGCTCTGGGCAGGAGCGTCCCGCGGCCAGCCCTGCCCCGGTCGCTGCATCTGCCAGAACGTGGCCCCTACCCTGACCATGCTCTGCGCCAAGACCGGCCTGCTCTTCGTGCCACCCGCCATCGACAGGCGTGTGGTAGAGCTGCGCCTCACCGACAACTTCATTGCGGCCGTGCGTCGTCGAGACTTCGCCAACATGACCAGCCTGGTCCACCTCACCCTGTCTCGCAACACCATCGGCCAGGTGGCGGCCGGCGCCTTTGCCGACCTCCGCGCGCTCCGGGCCTTGCACCTTGACAGCAACCGCCTGGCAGAGGTGCGCGGGGACCAGCTCCGGGGCTTGGGTAACCTCCGTCACTTGATCCTTGGCAACAATCAGATCCGAAAGGTGGAGTCGGCAGCTTTCGACGCCTTCCTGTCTACCGTGGAGGACCTGGATCTGTCCTACAACAACCTGGAGGCGCTGCCGTGGGAGGCGGTGGGTCAGATGGTGAACCTTAACACTCTCACGCTGGACCACAACCTCATTGATCACATTGCTGAGGGCACCTTCGTGCAACTGCACAAACTCGTGCGCTTGGACATGACCTCCAACCGGCTACATAAGCTACCCCCCGACGGGCTCTTCCTGAGGTCCCAGGGAGGTGGGCCCAAGCCGCCCACCCCACTGACCGTCAGCTTCGGGGGCAACCCGCTGCACTGCAACTGTGAACTGCTCTGGCTTCGGCGCCTGACCAGGGAGGATGACTTGGAGACGTGCGCCACGCCCGAGCATCTCACTGACCGCTATTTCTGGTCTATCCCCGAGGAGGAATTTCTGTGTGAGCCCCCACTCATCACGAGGCAAGCAGGGGGCCGGGCCCTGGTGGTGGAGGGCCAGGCTGTCAGTCTACGCTGCCGGGCAGTGGGTGACCCTGAGCCCGTGGTGCACTGGGTGGCGCCTGACGGCCGGCTGCTGGGGAACTCCAGCCGGACTCGGGTCCGCGGGGACGGAACGCTTGATGTGACCATCACCACCTTGAGGGACAGCGGTACCTTCACTTGCATAGCCTCCAATGCTGCGGGGGAAGCGACCGCACCTGTGGAGGTTTGTGTGGTACCTCTGCCACTGATGGCTCCCCCACCCGCTGCCCCGCCGCCTCTCACTGAGCCCGGTTCCTCTGACATCGCCACACCGGGCAGACCTGGTGCCAACGACTCAGCCGCTGAGCGCAGGCTTGTGGCTGCGGAACTCACGTCCAGCTCTGTGCTCATCCGCTGGCCGGCACAGAGGCCAGTGCCTGGCATCCGAATGTACCAAGTGCAATACAACAGCTCTGCAGATGACTCCCTCGTCTACAGGTGAGTGTGGTGCTGCATTCCCAGGACCTCCTATCCGACCCCGGCATCCTGCCCGCCCTCTTTCCCTCCCTCCCACCTGTCCATCCATGCCCCTTAGCCTTGCTTAGTTTGGGCTCTGGATGGGCTTATAGTTGCCTCCATTTATCTGTCTGTCTGTCTGTCTGTCTATCCCTGCCTTGCAGTCTTTGTGTTTCTTGCACTTAGGAGGTGTTTGTGGAACACTTAATGCGAGCCGGTGTACGGCTGGGCAGTATGGTTATAACAGGGAGCAGGGCCTGTTGTCTCAGGCTTGTTATTCTAGCCTTTGGGAAGCTGAGGCAGGAGGATTGCAAGGAAAAAGCTGGCCTGCACAATTTGGAGACACTGTCTAAAAATTTTTTTAAGTTCTACAAAGCAAGTCTAGGACAGCCAAGGCTACACAGAGAAACCCTATCTCAAAAAAAAAAAAAAAAAATCAAAAAATTTAAAAGTAAGAAAAAGACATGTTACTAAGTTATAGTGAGATAGAGCCCCTGCCTAGAACCCCCAGGGGGGGCTGGGGCGTGGCTCAGTGGTAGAGCCCCTGCCTAGAATCCCCCAGTGAGGGGCTGGGGGCGTGGCTCAGTGGTAGAGCCCCTGCCTAAAATCCCCCAGTGAGGCGCTGGGGGCGTGGCTCAGTGGTAGAGCCCCTGCCTAGAATCCCCCAGTGAGAGGCTGGGGTGTGGCTCAGTGGTAGAGCCCCTGCCTAGAATCCCCCAGTGAGGGGCTGGAAGGTGTGGCTCAGTGGTAGAGCCCCTGCCTAGAATCCCCCAGTGAGGGGCTGGGGCATGGCTCAGTGGTAGAGCCCTTGCCTAGAATCCCCCACTGAGAGGCTGGGGCCGTGGCTCAGTGGTAGAGCCCCTGCCTAGAATCCCCCAGTGAGGGGCTGGGGGCGTGGCTCAGTGGGAGAGCCCCTGCCTAGATTCCCCCAGTGAGGGGCTGGGGGCGTGGCTCAGTGGGAGAGCCCCTGCCTAGATTCCCCCAGTGAGGGGCTGGGGTATGGCTCAGTGGTAGAGCCCCTGCCTAGAATCCCCCAGTGAGGGGCTGGGGGCGTGGCTCAGTGGGAGAGCCCCTGTCTAGAATCCCCCAGTGAGGGGCTGGGGGCGTGGCTCAGTGGGAGAGCCCCTGCCTAGAATCCCCCAGTGAGGGGCTGGGGGCGTGGCTCAGTGGTAGAGTACTTGCTAAGCTGGAGGAGGTACTGAAAGGAAAAATATCTCACAGAGTTCATGGTCGGCATCACTTTCTCTCCAGAGGCTTCTGATCATGAATTCCATCAGTTAAACATTGTGGCACATAAAACATGCATGTTTATGGTTACATTTCTATTTATGTCAAGACTACTATTCCAATCGGGTACATTATAGAAACAGAAAGAAAAAAAAAGAGAGAGAAAAATAGAAACATAATTTTCTAGTTTGGTTTCTATCGCTGTGATAAACACCATGGCCAAGCCAGGCAGTGGTGGCGTACACCTTAAATCCAGCGCTCGGGAGGCAGAGGCAGGTGGATCTCCGAGTTCGAGGCCAGCCTGGTCTACAGAGTGAGTTCCAGGACAGCCAGGTCTACACAGAGAAGTCCTGTCTCAAAACGTAAAAACAACACCAACAAAAGAAGACAAAAAAACAAAAAACCAAAAAACCAAGAAGCAAGTTGGGGAAAGAAAGGGTTTATTTTCAACTTACAACTCAAAGGTCATAGTCCGTCAATGAGGGAAATCGGGGCAGGAACCTGGAGGCAGGAACTGATGCAGAGGCCATGGAGGAGCACTGCTTCCTGGCTTGCCCCCTTGGCTTGTTCAGCCTGTGTTTGGTTTGTATAACATCCCAGGACCACCAGCCCAGGGGGAATACCACAGTGGGCTGGACCCTCCCACCCTGTGTAGCTCCAACAGACTTGCCTACAGGCCCGTGGGGTGGAAACTTTTTCTCAGTAGAGGTTCTCGGAGGACCTTAGCTTGTGTCGGACTGATAAGGAACAAAGCAGTACCTGTGGGTTATTTCCAAGCTATTGTCTTAGGGTGAACAGGCCTGTGGTGTAGACAGATGTCAGTTGCTTTGCCTCACCATCTCCAGGGTCTGTGGTGTTTTGTTTTGGTTTGGTTTGGTTTTTTGGTTTTTTGGCTTTTTGAGACAGGGTCTCTCTGTGTAGCCTTGGCTGTCCTGGACTCGCTTTGTAGACCAGGCTGGCCTCGAACTCACAGCGATCCGCCCGCCTCTGCCTCCCTGGGATCACAGGCGTGTGCCACCGCACCCGGCCAGAGTCTTTCTTTGTAGTCCAATGTAGTTGAGGCTGGCCTTGAACTCACAGAGACCCGCCTGCTTCTGCCTGAGTGCTGAGATTAAAAAGACGTATGCCACCGCCGCCGCCGCCGCCACCGCCAGGCCCTGAAATGAGAGTTCATAAAGAAACAATTACCTGCCTCCCCTCTCTTCTTACCTGGGAAACAGTAGCTAGTCAACACCTGTGCTTCCCAAATACAAAGCACCCCTGAGGCAGACGTTGGTGGCACATGCCTGTGATCCCAGCACTCGGGAGGCTGAGGCAAGATCTTCAAGGTCAGTCTGGGGTATGTAGTGAGCACTTGTCTCAATAAATAAATGAATAGATTAATTAATTAATTAGACAGATTCAGTAGTTTCAGTGTGCCCTGTTGGCACCTGGCCCCCCGAGGCGACCAGGAGGCACAGTCCCTGCCCTCAGGGAGTACTGAGTCTAGTGACTTGGGGCCCATGGAGAATCAGTGTCTGAGCCCTGTGGTCTCTCCATCTTCTGAGGTACGGCACACTGTGGGCGATGGCTATTGGCTAAGTTGACACATCCTCTTCTTGCCTTCCCTCTGCCTGTGGAGTGGACGCTGAGTGCCTGGCCCTGGGCGCCACTTTCTCTGTGTTGTCAGAGGCTCTGGAGCCACGTCCCCATCAGCGGTAGCCCCAACAACTTGAGTACGCTCAGCCCTTTTCCCAAGGGCCCAGTCTCTTGGCCTTCATCTCTGTCCTTGTTGGCCAGTCTGCTTGCCAGATCCTTCTCATTCCCCCTTGGCTCTGCTTTTTTTTTTTTTTTTTTTGCGCCCCCTCCCCAAAGATTTATTTATTTATTTATTTATTATGTATACAGTGATCTGCCTGCATGTACACCTGCAGGCCAGAAGAGGGCGTCAGATCACATTGTAGATGGTTGTGAGCCACCATGTGGTAGCTGGGAATTGAACTCAGGACCTCAGGAAGAGCAGACAGTGCTCTTAATCTCTTAGCCATCTCTCCAGCCCCACTTTTATTTCTGACACAGGCTCTTGCCCTTGTAGCCTAGGCTAGCCTTCAGTTCACTATGTAATCTAGGCTGGCTCGGAACTCTGGATCTGCTGGGATTACAGGCATTGCACTGCACTTTTTTTTTTCCCCCTTTTTTCCGAGACACGGTTTCTCTGTGTAGCCTTGGCTGCACTTGACTCGCTTTGTAGACCAGGCTGGCCTCAACTCACAGTGGTCCGCCTACCTCTGCCTTCCCGAGTGCTGGGATTAAAGACGTGCGCCACCACTGCCCGGCGACTGCACTACACTTAAGTGCACATTTCCTGACTTTGCTTCTGGCTGTCAGAGCATTGTTGACTCTGTGTCAGAAGCCTTCCCTCCCTAGATAGACTGACGCATTCCTACAGTCAGCAGACCAAGGTACCAAACAAACCTTCCTAAGCTATGTCCGAAGGCGTAGCTGTTTGCTGGGAAGCTGTTACCATCACTTATTTGATTTCATTTAAAAATTTTAAAATTACTTCTTGGGCAGTGGTGATGTACACCTTTAATCCCAGCACTGAGGAGGCAGAGGTGGGCAGATCTCGTGAGTTCGAGGCCAGCCTGGTCTACAGGGTGATTTCCAGGATAGGCAGAGATACACTGAGAAACTGCTTGGAAAACAAAAATACAAAAATAAAAAACAAAAAAAAGGAAAAGAAAAGAATACTTTTTTGTGTGTGTGACTTAACATTTTTAAAATTACGTGTGTGTGTGTGTGTGTGTGTGTGTGTGTGTGTGCGCGCGCGCACATTGTGCTATAACATGCATGTGGTAAGCAGGGGGGATCTTGTGAGAATCAGTTCTTTCCTTCCACCATGACTTAGGAGTCAAACTCTGGTTGTTACGCTTAGTGGCAAGCTCCCTTACCAACTGAGCTATCTTGCCAACCTTTATTTTATTTTTATTCGTTCATTTTTATGGTACTGTTGATTGAACCTAGACCCTCATACATGCTAAGCAATCATTCTGTGACACCACAGCCCCTCACTGGGGGATTCTAGGCAGGGGCTCTACTGCTGAGCCACATCCTAGCCCCTCACTGGGGGGATTCTAGGCAGGGGCTCTACCACTGAGCCACACCCCAGCCCCTCACTGGGGGATTCTAGGCAGGGGCTCTACCACTGAGCCACACCCCAGCCCCTCACTGGGGGATCCTAGGCAGGGGCTCTACCACTGAGCCACGCCCCAGCCCCTCACTGGGGGAATCTAGGCAGGGGCTCTACCACTGAGCCACGCCCCCAGCCCCTCACTGGGGGATTCTAGGCAGAGGCTCTACCACTGAGCCACACCCCCAGCCCCTCCCTGGGGGATTCTAGGCAGGGGCTCTACCACTGAGCCACACCCCAGCCCCTCACTGGGGGATTCTAGGCAGGGGCTCTACCACTGAGCCACACCCCAGCCCCTCACTGGGGGATTCTAGGCAGAGGCTCTACCACTGAGCCACACCCCAGCCCCTCACTGGGGGACTCTAGGCAGGGGCTCTACCACTGAGCCACACCCCCAGCCCCTCCCTGGGGGATTCTAGGCAGGGGCTCTACCACTGAGCCACACCCCAGCCCCTCACTGGGGGATTCTAGGCAGAGGCTCTACCACTGAGCCACACCCCAGCCCCTCACTGGGGGACTCTAGGCAGGGGCTCTACCACTGAGCCACACCCCCAGCCCCTCACTGGGGGATCCTAGGCAGGGGCTCTACCACTGAGCCACACCCCAGCCCCTCACTGGGGGATTCTAGGCAGGGGCTCTACCACTGAGCCACACCCCAGCCCCTCACTGGGGGATTCTAGGCAGGGGCTCTACCACTCAGCCACACCCCCAGCCCCTCACTGGGGGATTCTAGGCAGGGGCTCTACCACTGAGCCACACCCCCAGCCCCTCACTGGGGGATTCTAGGCAGAGGCTCTACCACTGAGCCACACCTTCAATTCTCATTCTCTCTCTCTCTCTCTCTCTCTCTCTCTCTCTCTCTCTCTCTCTCTCTCTCTCTCTCTCTCTCTCTCTCTCTCCAGTCACAGAAGTTGATGCTCTGTGGGAGAGATCATTTGCTCTCAGACACGGAAAATAGCAGAGCTATCTTTCATATGCTTGAGCGCACACTTATGGAATACCTAGCGTTTCCCAGGCAGGCATCGAGGGGAGATGGATGATGCATTTGTCAGTCATTTAGATTGTGTGATTTTTTTCTGTCTCTCTGATCCACAGCCATCGTGTGATAGGGTGAGGGAACGTTCCAGACCCAGCATGTAAACAGATTTCCACGGTCCTTTCTCCCTTCTCCACAGCTAGGCAAGGGCTTTTCTTCTCTCTGGGGACCACAGGTCTGCCCTGCCTCCTCTGTTGCAGATGCTTGTGCATAAGACAGCATTGCAGGGGTTAACTTCCTCTCTGCAGCCATGGGCTGAGGTGACATCCAACAGGAAGCCCGCTCAGCTGCTGGCTCTGGTCTGACAGCCAATGAGAGACTCGTGGGCTCAGGCTTTCTTAAGGAGCCAGTAACTGTCCTTGAAAAGGGGGGGCGGGGGCGGGGAGCCCCTAGCAACTGGTTATTTGTGGGGAGAAGCAACAAGGAAATCCCAGCCTCTAGGATAAGAAAGGGAAAAGTTAAGGCAAGAAGGGGATTAAGGCAGCTTGCGCCGGGTGGCTTGTGAGAAGGGGGAGATCCTAGTGAGAGGGTGTGGGGCCTTGAAGGGGAGTGGAGCGGGGTGCTTGGTGGCAGGGACCTTCTTAGTGGGGCCTCGTGACCAGCAGGCAGCCCCATTGGCAAGGCCTGTGCAGCTCTGACAGGTAAGCATGGGCAGAGATGAGGCATGGCTTTTGGAGGGGGGTGGGACTTGTTCTGTATGGTCTCAGGCAGAGGAAGGGGGGTTGCTTGTGCCTGGTGAAGCCACTAAGGGCCTTGGCAGGAGAGGAGAGCTCGTGAGGTTGGGTGCAGGGCGTGCCAATCAGGGTGCTGCACTCCACAGCTCCTTGATTTCCCTGAGGCTGGAAGTCGCTAAAACAGACTGTGCCAAGATAGGCTCATCAAAAGAGATCAAAGTCCGGGAGGGAATGTCCCTAGGGTGGATCTTAGAGGGATGATGAGGATGTGGCTGGGGGAGATGGCTCAGCGGGGTTAAGGCACTTTCTGCCAAGCCTGATGACTTGAGGTCAGTCCCTGGGTCACACACAGTGGAAGGAGAGACCAGACTCCTGTAAGCTGTCCTCTGACCTCCTCACTCACACACACACACACACACACACACACACACACACACACACACACAAACTCACTCACACACGCATACACACCCGTGCGTGCACACACAGATACCCATTAATAAGTGTAATTTAGATGAGGTCAGGCCTGTTAATAATGGTATTGCTAGCTGGGCGGTGGTGGTACACACCTTTAATCCCAGCACTCGGGACACAGAGACAGGTGGATCGCTGTGAGTTTGAGGCCAACCTGGTCTACAGAGTGAGTTCCAGGACAGGCTACACAGAGAAACCTGTCTCAAAAAACCAAAAATAAAGATATTGCTGTAGATTAAATGTGTGTGCGTGTGTGAGAGAGAGACAGAGAGAGAGAGAGACAGAGAGAGAGAGAGAAAGGGGCAGGTAGCCTGACAGAGCCTGCCAGAGCTGCTAGAAACACTGGATGGGACATTAGCTCACAGTGATACCCTTAACTTTGGACAACTCACTTCCTAGATGTGTTAACCCATTCATTCCTTGCGCTCTGATACCATTAGAGGGAAGTGACGCACAGAGAAGATGGCTCAGTGGTTAAGAGCACCGCCTGCTCTTCCAAAGGTCCTGAGTTCAATTCCCAGCAACCACATGGTGGCTCACAACCATCTGTAATATGATATGGCGCCCTCTTCTGGCCTGTGGGTGTACATGCAGGCAGAGCACTGTGTACATAATAATAAATAAATAAATCTTAAAAAAAAGAAAAGAAAGAAAGAAACTTGTGTATGGTCACAGAGGTAGCGACGCGCAGACAAGACCCTATCCTGGAGAGTTGTGGAGTCCTGGAGTTGACTGTACTGTATGGCCCTCGTTTGAGAAGAGGGGGTCTATAGCCAAAAAAAAAAGAGAGAAACCTGTGCTTTGCTACATTTCAGTCAGTGGTAGACAAGTGCTTGGGGAGTGCAGCTCAGTGAATTGGCCTCTGGAGTGCTGGTGGACGGTGCCGGGCATGCATGGTCGCCTCCAGAGGCACCTTCCCAAGTGCCTTGAAAGGATAAGGCTTGTGCAGTTAGAAGGGGGAATGATCGGGAATACGTAGCTCAGACGTTTGGGGAAACTGAGCCAGGACCTGGAGATTTACCCAAAGGTGGGGCATGTCCCACAGCATGCCCCCTCCCCCAAAGGCGAGAGTGTGTATCAAAGGTGTGAGCAGATAGTCCCAGTGGGTGATGCTGTAGGCAGGCGGGTCTGGAGGCGGGGCATGCAGGTGAGGGGCGTGGTTAAGGGTGGACCTAACTATAGAGGCGGGGCACGCAGTCGAGAGGGCGTGGTTAAGAGCGGGCCATGGGGCGGGGCATGCAAATGAGAGGGCGTGGTTACGGGTGGGGCTGTGGAGGCGGGGCATGTAGACGAGAGGGCGTGGTTAAGATTGGGCCAAACTATGGGGCGGGCATGTAAATGAGAGGGCGTGGTTACGGGTGGGCTGTGGAGGCGGGACATGTAAATGAGAGGGCGTGGTTAAGAGTGGGCCAAACGATGGGGCGGGGCATGTAAATGAGAGGGCGTGGTCAAGAGTGGGCCACACTAACTCGGTCCTGGTTCTATGGCTCCCACAGGATGATCCCTTCCACCAGCCAGACCTTCCTGGTGAACGATCTGGCGGCCGGCCGCGCCTATGACTTGTGTGTGCTGGCAGTCTACGACGACGGGGCCACCGCTCTGCCGGCCACCAGAGTGGTGGGCTGCGTGCAATTCACCACGGCGGGAGATCCCGCGCCGTGCCGCCCGCTGAGGGCCCACTTCCTGGGTGGCACCATGATCATCGTCATCGGGGGCGTCATCGTAGCCTCGGTCCTCGTTTTCATCGTCCTGCTCATGATCCGCTACAAGGTGTACGGCGACGGGGACAGCCGCCGCATCAAGGGCACGTCCAGGTCGCCCCCTCGGGTCAGCCACGTGTGCTCACAGACCAACGGTGGTGCAGGTGCGCAGCAGCCCTCCGCCCCACCGGCTGCAGACCGCTACGAGGCGCTCCGAGAGGTGGCCGTCCCTGCAGCCATCGAGGCAAAGGCCACGGAGGCCGAGGCGACTTCCACTGAGCTAGAGGTGGTGCTTGGACGCTCGCTGGGTGGCTCGGCCACCTCGCTGTGCTTGCTGCCCTCCGAGGAAACTTCTGGGGAGGAGTCTAGGGCCATGATGGGCCCTCGGCGGAGCCGTTCGGGGGCCTTGGGGCCTCCAACTTCTGCGCCCCCGACGCTAGCTCTGGTTCCTGGGGGAGCCCCGGCCCGGCCGAGGCCACAACAACGCTACTCCTTTGACGGGGACTACGGGGCGCTGTTCCAGAGTCACAGTTACCCGCGCCGCGCCCGGCGGACAAAGCGCCACCGGTCCACGCCACACCTGGACGGGGCCGGAGGGGGCGCGGCCGGGGAGGACGGAGACCAGGGGCTGGGCTCCGCCCGGGCACGCCTAGCCTTCACCAGCACCGAATGGATGCTGGAGAGTACCGTGTGAGCGGCGGGCGCACGGGCACCCGGGGACGCCTGTGGGCCGCACTTCAGTTGCCCAGCCCGGCCGGATACGGGGGGAGAGAGAAGGGATGGATGCGCGTGGGGCGGGGCCGGCAGCCTTCGAGGCCGCACCCACTCGCGTCCGGGATTGGAGGCGAGGCCGCCGGCCTCTCCGACGCCACACTCCTCCCCCTCCCCTCCACCCCTTGCCACGCCCCCCGCGCGCTCGCGGACCTCGCCGGAGCCGGTGCCTTACACAGCGAAGCGCGGGGAGGGGCGGGCGGGGCCCCCCCACACTGCAGCACTGAGACACGAGTCCCATCCCTTACCCGGGACCCTGGGGCAGGGGCGAGGGGCCCAATTCCTTGTATCTGGCTGGACTAGATCTCATTCTGCCCCGCGGCGGCCTCCAAAGCCTCCCACCCCCCCTCACCTCCCTCACCCCCTCACCCAGTCCCCTCCCTGGTCCCACCAGTCTGGTTTGGAGGGAGGGGCTCCTCCTTTCTTCTCTCTAGGTCCTTGTCTTTCCCGCCCTCTGTCGTCTTGTCTTAAGTCCTTCCCTACTTGTCTCCCCCTTTTTCTGTCCCATGGTCGTCTCTTTTCCTTCTGCCCGACCTTGTCTTTTTTGTTTTGTTTTTCATTGTTTTGTTTTGTCCAGTGTCCTTGTCTCTCCCAGTTCCCTGTCCTCAACAACACCCCCGGGCAGGTCCCACTGAAGGACCAGATTCTACCCTCTGCCTTCCTCGTCCCCACAACGAATCCCCTACACAAACAAAAACCAAATCCCTCTATCGGAGCCGGGACCCTCCGCCGCAGCAGAATTAAACTTTTTTCTGTGTCTGAGGCGGCTCTGCTGACGTGTGTGTGTGTGTGTGTGTGTGTGTGTGTGTGCGCGTGCGCGCGCACGTTTGGAAGAAGGAGGACTCTGGATCACAATGAAGAGAGCAAGCGTGACAGTGGCTACTGGGAGACTGGTGGGTAGACTCGGAGGTGGGAAGTAACAAAAAACAACGACAAGTGGCCAGTATGTGGACAGGTAACCTTTAAATCATCCGATCCTCCCAGGTTCCCTAGGACATCTCTCTGTTACCCCATCCTACAGATGCACTCTGAGGCCATGTGGGCTAGATACCATGTCCTGGCATAATCAGAAGGCAGAATATTGAGACTAATATATTTAATATTGATTCCAGCTAGACATAGTGGCCCTCGCCTTTAATCCCAGGACTCAGGAGGCAGAGGCTGGTGGATCGCAGTCATCTTGAGACCAGACTGGTCTACATAGTGAGTTCCAGACCAGCTACATTATAAGACAATCTCAGAGCAACAACCAGGAAGCAATTCCACATGTAATATTTACTGTTTAGCGTGTATGTATACATGTGTGTGCTGGTGCACGCATCCACATGTGTGAACGGGGAGATCAAAGGTGGATACAGCGTGTCTTCCTCTGACATGCACCTTCTTTTTGGAGACTGTCATCAGAGCTCATCAGTTAGGCTACACTGGCTGGCTAGTGACAATGACCCTGGCCAGGGTCCTCCCGTGTCCACTTCTGACCCCAGCAGTGGAATTATAGATGTGTTTTTTATGTGAGTACTGGTGATCTGAGCTCCCCCATGTTTGTATGACAAAACACTACGCACTGAGCCATCTCAAGGGCACACATGCGCATGCGTGCACACACACACTGGGTTGCTCTGGAAACTATATGTTGGCGAAGCCAGTCTCCCAGATTTTGGTGATTTGTTTTGTTTTTGTTTTTTGAGACAAAGTTTCTCTGTGCAGCTTTGGTGTTCTGGACTCTGTAGACCAGGCTGGTCTCGAACTCACAGAGATCTGCCTGCCTTTGCCTCCCTGAGTGCTGGGATTACAGGTGTGCACCACTGCACCTGGCTCAGCTTTTTGTGATCTTTGCCTCTAGCAAGGGCTGGGATTGTGGGTTTGCACTACCATGCCCCAATAAATACAAGCACACACATACACACAATTATAACTGGTATATATGGCATATTTGTGGCAATCCTCCTGTCCCTGCCTCCTATATGCAGAGATTATGCAATGTCACAGCCAGCATTTTTTTTTTTTTTTTTTTTTTTTTGAGACAGGCTCTTGATTATGCATAGCCCAGGCTGGCCTTGAACTTTCACTTATTCTGCCTTAGCATCCTAGAGTGCCAGGTTTAAGGGTATGTGTCCTGGGAAAACAGACTTAACAAAGCAGGTAGAAATTAGGCACGGTGGAGCATGCCAGTAATCCTGGTACTTGGGAGGTGGAAACAAGAACCGGAGGTTCAAGACCAGGCTGGCTGGCAAGTTGGCTTAGTGAGTAAAGACATTTGCCACCAAGTCCGACAATTTAAATTGATCCCCGGGACCCAAGTGCCATGTGCCATGTACCATAGCACATGTTAAACCACCACAAAGTAAATAAATAAATAAATACAAATATATATTAAAGTTCAAAAGTAGGGGCTGGAGAGATGGCTCAATAGACAACTAATTTTTTATTTATTTTTTGGTTTTTCGAGACAGGGTTTCTCTGTGTAGCCTTGGCCATCCTGGACTCACCACTTAACTAATTTTATTTTAGTTGTTTTTTCCCCCCCGAGACAGGGTTTCTCTGTGTAGCCCTGGCTGCCCCAGGCTTGATTTGTAGACCAGGCTGACCTCTAACTCACAGAGATCCACCTGCCTCTGCCTCCCGAGTGCTGGGATTGCATGTGTGTACCATCGCACCCAGTTTACACTTCTAATCTTGTGGAGGAGCCAGCTTTGATTCCCAGCACCCACTTGGCAGCTCACAACTGTCTGCCACTCCAGTTCCAGAGGATCCCATGTCCTCTTCTGGCTTCTGTGGGCTTGCGTGTGATGCACAGACACATACTTAGACATACTACACATAGAATCTTTTTTTTTTTTTTTTTTTAATAAAAAATTCAAGACTATCCTCTGCAACATGCTGAGCTTAAGAACAGCTTGAAGCCTGGTCTACAAAGAGAGTCGAGGACAGCCAAGGCTACACAGAGAGATCCTGTCTCAAAAAACCAAAAAAAAAAAAAAAAAAAAAAAAAGGCAGGTGGGTTTGGGCAAGATGACACACTGGACTCCCAGCTACCCAGGACGCTGAGAAAGGATGATTGCTTGACTCCAGGAGTTCGAGGCCAGCCTGGGCAACATAGCCAGACACTGTCCCAAACCTCAATAACAGTAAAAAGTGGGCCAACTTCTGACCCATCCTCAGCTTTAAGCCCTTTCAGCTGGGCAGTTTGTGGCCCTGCCTGGCTGCTCACCTTGTGTAGGATGGATTTCCATGGTCCTAGCTTAACAGACAGAGGCCAGAACCAGAGCGAGAGGGGAAGTCCCTTGTCAGAGGCTCCTCCCTGGCCTGTTTCCCATGAAGAAAAAAAAAAAGTGGAGTCGGCAGTTTGCCTCTGGAGCTGTGTCTGGAGGCTGGGGAGTGGCTCCAGTGACCCTAGCTGAACTTGGGTCTCCAAAGCCAGCTGTGATGGGAGTAGGGGAGTAACCTCCGCGTTTACCTGCCCTGAGTGTGAGAGATGGTAGGTAAGTGGAGCGGGGTCTGCGGGTGGGGGTGGGGTGGGGTGGTGGAGAGCAGCTCTAAAGGACTGAAAACTTGCCTGGGGAGGCAAAGGCTAGGTGTGCAGGGACCTCTGGGCATCTCAGTCCTTGCAGATACCCTGCCGTGAAAACTCTTTCCTATTCCTGGGGAAAAAAATAAAATAAAATAAAAAAAGGAAGAGAAGGCTTCAAGCCAGCCAGGAGCCCCCTGAGGCCTGGGGAGGAGGAGAGCAAGACAGAAATAGAAACGGAGCCAGAGGGAGGAAGCTGGTCTGGGTAGAGCGGGGTGGGAGGCCGCCAGGACAGCAGCTCTGGAGACTTTCGGGCCAGGTGGATTGCTTACCCACGGGCCCAGGATACGTGTCATTCACGGTGGCACACCGGCGTGCAGAGTACCCCCACTGACTGGGCTCTGTGCTCACGCACACTGTAGCACAGAATGCTGGGCACTAACTACACATGACCCTCAGAAAAGGCCATCACTCCTGCAAGGAGCAGGGCCATAATACACAGGTCTGGTTGCTCCGCCACTGGTGAGCCGATAAAGCTTTACTGAGCATGTGCCACAGGTCAGGCCCAGTGTGGGGGGTGGAGGGGACTTTAGCGATGGTACACGCACACGCTTGCAATCCAGCATCTGGGAGGCACCTGAAGACAGAGCAGGAGCTGCCTCAAAATTAAAGGCTGCAAACAAAGAAACGGTCCTGGCAGAACAAGCCTACCATCCCAGCACTCGGGAGGCTGAGGCAGGAGGATCAGAAATTTTGTTTTTTGGGGTTTGTTTTGTTTTGTTTCGTTTCGTTTCCAAGACAGGGTTTCTCTGTGCAGCCTTGACTGTCCTGGACTCGCTTTGTAGACCAGGCTGGCCTCGAACTCACAGAGATCAGAAATTTGTTCTTGTTTGTTTGCTGTATAATAAGTTTAAGGCCAGCCTGACTGATTTTTTTTTTGGTTTTTCGAGACAGGGTTTCTCTGTGTAGCCCTGGCTGTCCCGGACTCACTTTGTAGACCAGGCTGGCCTCGAACTCACAGGGAACCGCCTGCCTCTGCCTCCCGAGTGCTGGGATTAAAGGCGTGCACCACCACGCCCAATATATATATATATTTTTTTTTTTTTTTTTTTTTGGTTCTCTTCCTTCCTGTTTAGTTTGTTGGTAGGAGGATGTGAGGCCTGTAGATTCAGCACCCCATTCTGTGACCTTGCAGCAGTAAGTTTAGGATTTGACGCTATAATTCTGAGAAAGGCAGAGGAAACCACACACACACACACACACACACACACACACACACGCGCACACACAACAGCTCTGTGACAAACATAGTCAGATGACGTTGCAGGATGCGTTGGTATACATGTTTTTTAAACTGTTACGTGTCTGAGTGTCTTGCCTGCAGGCCTGTCTGTGTACTGTGTCTGTGCTTTGTGCTAGAGGAGGCCAGAAAAGGAACTGGGGTTACAGATGGCTGTGAGCTGCCATGGGTGTGCTGGGAATCGAACCGGGATTATCTGGGGGAGCATCCAGGGCTCTCCCTCCAGCCCCAGAGCAGAATGCTTTAACTATTTAAAACACCCTTCCCCGCCCCAAGCATCTCACCACGTAACCTTGTCTGACCTAGAATTCCTTATGTCGACCAGATTGGCCTTGAACTCACTAAGAAATCCACATCCCTCTGCCTCAGAAGGGCTGGGATTAAAGGCATCCACTACCCACTACCATGCCAGGCTTTCGTTTCTTCTCTTTTTTTAAAGGTGCTTTTTTTTTTTGTTTTTCGAGACAGGGTTTCTCTGTGTAGCCCTGGCTGTCCTGGACTCACTTTGTAGACCAGGCTGGCCTCAAACTCACAGCGATCCGCCTGCCTCTGCCTCCCGAGTGCTGGGATTAAAGGCGTGCGCCACCACCACGCCTGGCTTTTTTAAAGGTTTTTAGACAAGATCTCATGTAGCTAAAGATGGCCTTAAATTCATCATCCATTTGCCTCTACCTCCAAAGTGTTGGGATTATAGGCATGGGCCACTGTGAATGGATTATTATTATTATTATTATTATTATTATTATTATTAAATTTTCTTTCTTTTTCCTTTTTTTCTTTCCTTCTTCTTCTTCTTTTTTTTTTTTTTAAGACAAGATTTTTCAACTCAGCCCTGGCTGTCCTGAACTCACTCCATAGACCAGGCTGGCCCAGAATTCACAGGGATCCACCTGCTTCTGCCTCCCGAGTGCTGGGATTACAGGCGTGCACCACCATGTTCGGAAAGGAAGGCAGTATCTAACTCTGTAGCCCAGACTGGTCTTGAACTCCCGATCCTCCTCCCTCCTCCTGCAGCTCTGCCCCTGGATCTGAGAGCCCATGCTTCTGAATAACGGGGCACGCACCGAATTTACCCAGTGAGTTAACTTCATCAGGCTCGGACCCCTAGCTTGCCGTAGTGGCGCACGCCTTTAATCCCAGCACTCGGGAGGCAGAGGCAGGCGGATCGCTGTGAGCTCGTGGCCAGCCTGGTCTACAAAGCGCGTCCAGGACGGCCAAGGCTACACAGAGAAACCCTGTCTCGAAACCGCTGCCCCCCCCAAAAAAAAACCTCGGACCCCTGGAGCGATGACTCTCTTGTTTGACTCGCACTAGTCCCTTCACGCTCCTTAGCGGCTGGATTCAGGAGCCCTGGGGACGAAGATTTGGGGATGCTGGAGTCCCTCATACAGACAGGTTTGAAATACTCACGGGGCCACACAGCCCTTCCCTTCAAATCCTCTCCAGATGACAATCAGGCCATAGCCTGTGTAACTTCCTCCGTGCCCTTTGGGTTTCTGCGATGGTGTTTAGGGGAGTGTGACGAGGAAAATCCCGGACACGTTTAGCACAGACACGGTGGATTTAGAGTTTTTAAACACATCCCATTAGCGGATGTTTGCATGCACGAAGGCAGAGCTCTTGACGCAGAGGGCTAAAATCGCATGCAGTTCCCTCTCTCCCTCCCTCTCTCTCTCTCTCTCTCCCCCTCCCTCCCTCCCTCTCTCTCTCTCTCCCCTTCCCTCCCTCCCTCTCTCTCTCTCTCTCCCCTTCCCTCCCTCCCTCTCTCTCTCTCTCCCCTTCCCTCCCTCCCTCCCTCTCTCTCTCTCTCCCCCTTCCCTCCCTCCCTCTCTCTCTCCCCCTTTCCTCCCTCTCTAGCTCTCTCTCGCTCCTCTCCCCCTTCCGCTCCCTCCCCTCTCTCTCTCTCTCGCTCCCCTTCTCTCCCTCCCCCTCTCTCTCCTCTCTCCCCTTCCCCTCCCTCCCTTCTCTTCTCTCTCCTCCCTTCCCCTCTCCCTCTCTCTCCCTCGATCCCCTCTCCCTCCATCCCTCCCTTCCCTTCCCTCTCCTCTCTCTCCTCCCTCCCCCCCCTCTCATCCCTCTCTCTCTCCTCTTCCTCCCTCTCGCTTCTCTCTCTCTCTCCCCCTTCCCCTCCCGCTCTCTCTCTCTCTCCCCTTTCCTCCCTCTCTCTTCGCTCTCTCTCTCTCCCTTCCTCCCTCCCTCCTCTCTCTCTCCTCTCTCTCTCCTCCTCCCTCTCTCCCTCCTCTCTCTCTCTCTCCCTCCCTCTTCCCCCCCTCTCTATCCCTCTCCCTCTCTCTCCTCTTTCCTATCCTCCCTCTCTCTCTCTTCCTCCCTCCCTCTCTCTCTCTCTCTCTCCCCTTCCCTCCCTCCCTCCCTCTCTCTCTCTCTCTCTCTCTCTGGCTGCCCTGAAACTTACTCTGTAGACCAGGCTGGACTTGAACTTAGAGATTTGCCTGCCTCTGCCTCCCAGTGCCTGAATTAAAGGCATGCGCCACCACCGCCCAGCTTTTTTTTTTTTTTTTTTTATAGATGTACTTATTTATTTGGTCTCACTATATGCCCAGGCAGGTCTGCAACTCCCCATGTAGACTGGGCTGGTCTCGAACTCATAGGAATCTCCTAGCTTCTGCCTCCTGAGTGCAGGGATTAAAGGATGTGCCACCACCCACAGCTTTTCATTTTTAAGTGTGTGTGTGTGTGTGTGTGTGTGTGTGTGTGTGTGTGCATGCGCGCATGCACGCATGCATGCTCATGAGTGCAGGCGCCGGCAGAAGCCAGAGGCACCGGATCCCCTGGAGGTTCAGTTCCAGCACTTGTGAGCTGCCCAGTGTGGGTGGGTCCTTGAAACTGAACTTGGATCCTCTTCAAGAGCAGCAAGGCCTCTTAACAGCTAAGTCATCTTTCCAGCTGCACCCCAACCTCAACAAATCCCCTTACCCTACACATACCCCACAGGATCTTGGCAGAAATTATGATTTTATGAGCTAACAGCAAACTGTTCTCTCTCTCTCTCTCTCTCTCTCTCTCTCTCTCTCTCTCTCTCTCTCTCACTATGTAATCCAGGCTGACCTCACACTTAAGCATTTCTATATTTTGATGAAGTGACACACCCTTGGGCTTGAGAGACGGTTAGCTCAGGTGACAAACTGCTAGCCTAGTCCTTCAGAACACATGGGGCAGGAGGGGGGAGAGGGATAGTAGGGGGAGGAGTGAGAGGGTGGGGGATTTGGGGGGGGGGGGGGGGGGGGGGGGGGGGCGGTAGGGAGTCAGTCAGGGGAAGAGCCAGGCATGGTGGCATGCACTTGTAACCCAGCGCCAGGGAGGCAGAGAGAGAAGGTTCTCTGGGCCTCACAGTACACCTAGCAGAGCCTAACAAACAGTCAAGCTGCAGGACGATAGCTAAATAAAAAGACAAAAGCAAAACAAAACAGGGGGGACAACTGTTGAGGGACAACAGCTGAGTTTGTCCTCTGACCTCCACACGCGCTCACACCCCTGCACATCCATATCTGCTCCGGAAGCACGCAGATACAAGAAATGCATGATGGGATTTCAGATACCAGATATGACTTTTGTGAGACAAAAAAGAAGTTGCAGGCTCCATGCTCAGTAAACCATGGCCCCGCCCCGCCTCACGTCTCCGCTCTGGGTCTAAGTCCACTCATCTTCCTAGGGCCAGGTTGTCAGGGACGAAAGTTCCTCTGCAGTCTGGCATAGGAATATTATGTAGCCCAGGCTGGCTTGTTTGTTTTGATTTTTCAAGACAGGGATTCTCTGTATAGCCTTGCCTGTCCGGACTCCCTTTGTAGACCAGGCTAGCCTTGAACTCACAGAGACTCCTGGATGGGCTGGGCCGGGCCACTGTACTCAGTGTTCTTGAACAGCAGGTGGAAGAGGTTGAAGGTGACAGAGTCCTCCAGGCAGCCGGGGCTCTCCTGAAAGGACAGGGCTGGATCAGGATCTGCTGGGGCTCAGGGTTCCCAGTGGCCACGGACCCCAGTGTCCCCTCCAGACTCACCTTCCTCTGGGCCTCCTGGAGCCTGAGCAGCCAGCGGGAGAGGCGGCGGCTTGGGGACCTGGGCTCTGCTGCTGGGGGCTGAGGCTGCATCTGTGGACAGAGGGTGGGGGAGGGGACTGCGAGGCCGCTGCTGGGACACCAGGAAGCCCAAGTGGCTGGGGGGACAGCCTGGAGGAGGCAGGAACCCAGGACTCACACAGGTGTGCAGCTGTGTGTGGATGTGGCGCAGTGTGTGAAGAGGCTGGTCCAGGGTGGTGCCCGGGGCTGAGTCAGTCATGTTCTCCAAGACCGTCAGTGTCAGCGCCAGCTCAGCCTGCAAGGCCTTGGGGCGCTCCTGGACCTGAGGAGACGTGAAAAATAACAGGTTAGCGAGAGAGACAGCCAAGAGAGCTGGGTGAGGGCTGGGAATGTGATTCCGAGTGTTTGACCAGAATGCTCCAGTGATGGGCAGAGGGCATGGCACACGGTAGAGCCCCTGCCTAGAATCCCCCAGTGAGGGGCTGGGGCCGTGGCTCAGTGGGTAGAGCCCCTGCCTAGAATCCCCCAGTGAGGGGCTGGGGGCGTGGCTCAGTGTAGAGCCCTGCCTAGAATCCCCAAGTGAGGGGCTGGGGTGTGGCTCAGTGGTAGAGCCCCTGCCTAGAATCCCCCCAGTGAGGGGCTGGGGGCGTGGCTCAGTGGTAGAGCCCCTGCCTAGAATCCCCAGTGAGGGGCTGGGGTGTGGCTCAGTGGTAGAGCCCCTGCCTAGAATCCCCCAGTGGAGGGGCTGGGGGCGTGGCTCAGTGGTAGAGCCCCTGCCTAGAATCCCCCAGTGAGGGGCTGGGGGTGTGGCTCAGTGGTAGAGCCCCAGCCTAGAATCCCCTAGTGAGGGGCTTGGGGCAGAGGTCAATGGTAGAGGTTTGATAGAGCAAGGGAAGAGACAACAGAGTAGGAAGGCAGGTGAGAGGGAGAAGTCAGCACGGAGAGATGGAGCATGGAGCCAGCTGAGGTGGCGCACGCCTTTAATCCCAGCACTGGGGAGGCAGAGGCAGGCAGATGGCTGTGAGTTTGAGGCCAGCCTCTGCCTCTTGGGTGCTGCGATTAAAGGCATGCGCCACCACACCCAGCTCTTGGCTTTCTTGAAGGAGTCTACCACCCGTTGTGACAGAGACTGGAAACTGCCATTATGACAGCCTGTTCTGTCTGGAGTGGGCGTGGAACGAGGGACAGGGGCTCAGCCCCATGGTCACCAGACCCAGCAGCCACAGCCTAGCCATGCTTAAGTCCCAAGCATCTCCTGAGCAGCATGGCTACTGGTGCTATACTCGACCCTGTGTCCAAAGCAGGAAAAAGACAAAGGGAAACAAAAATGTGCATTTAAGAGGCACCAATAGTTGGAGCCAATGCCTGGCCTATGAGTGGCTAGGTGTGGGCGTGGCCAGGTGTGGACATGGTCAGCTGTGGGCGTGGCCGGGTAATGCTGATCCTGGAAGCAAAAGAGAAACTTAATCCAGTGTCAGGAGTCTTAAAAAAACAAAAAAAGCACAAAAAACAAAATCACCTCTTTCAGACCATGGAAGCCTGGCGTACCCCAAATTAGACTACACTGGAGGTAGGGAGCAGTAGTGGGGTGGGCAGAAGCCTCAAGGTCACACAGTGAGACCAGGAGGGTGGGTGCATGTGGAAGGCGCTGACTGACTGACTGAGGAGGGTGTCTCGTTAGGAATCCCATGAGTAATTGTCGTTGAGATTGGGAAGATTATTTTTGGGTGTTGTCGTGCTAGGGAGGGGCCAGGTAGCTAGCAAGGCTTCCTTTCTGGGTATCTGAGGTGTTAGAGGAAGAGGCGGGCCTGTGAGTCAGTGGGCCCTATGGGGGATGGCAGTGGGAGGGGACACTTAACTGATCTTGCACAGGACCTGGGTCACCGACAGAGCAGCTCAGAGATGCCTGTAATTTCAGTTTCAAGGCCTCTGGCGCCCTCTTCTGGTCTCTGAGGGCTCCAGGCACAGCACGCGGTACAAATGCACACAGGCAGACAAGCGCTTGCATAATAAAATAAAAATAAATAAAGAATTAAAAACAATGCAACGAGCACTCGGGAGGCAGAGGCAGGCGGATCGCTGTGAGTTCGAAGCCAGCCTGGTCTACAAAGTGAGTCCAGGACAGCCAAGGGTACACAGAGAAACCCTGTCTCGAAAAACCAGAAAAAACAAAACAAAAAACAACAACAACAACAACAAAAAAAACGCAACGACAACAGCAAAGCCTCTCTACACTCATTCCCTCACTGAGCGTGGCAGTCCATCGCTGGCTGCGTGCTGTCGTTGGGGTGCATGACCGTGGGACCCGTGGTTCTGCCTCTCGGGAGAACCCTGGCCGTTATAATGAATGGTTGCCCCACTTTTCTGACGACTCTGTTGGGGGCGGTCCCTCCACTGGTTAGTGACAGGCTGGGATATGAGCTGAATTCTCTGTGCTCACCCCCATTGTGCATGCTACTAAGAGGTGGGACAAGCTCCTGCACAGAAGCGGAGCTGGGTGTGCTGGTAGGTGCTTGTAATCCCAGCAGCACTCAGGAGACAGGCGCAAGAGGATTGAGTGTTCGAGGCTAGGCTGGGCTGAATAGCAAGACCAACTCCAAAACCAAAAGACCAGAGATGGGCTGAGAAGATGGTTCAGCTGGTAAAAGTGCTTGTCCCCCAAGCATCAGGAGTCTGAACTCCAGATAAAAATCTCTGTATAAGTGCTAGAGAGATGGCTCTGCGGTTAAGAGCACTGTCTGCTCTTCCAGAGGTCCTGAGTTCAATTCCCAGCAGCCGCATGACCACCTATAACCAACCATCTATGATGAGACCTGGTGCCCTCTTTTGGCGTTCAGGCACACATTGTATACATAAAAAAAATAATATAATCTCCGTATAACAATCCAACAGGGCCGGGCGTGGTGGCGCACGCCTTTAATCCCAGCACTCGGGAGGCAGAGGCAGGCAGATCGCTGTGAGTTCGAGGCCAGCCTGGTCTACAAAGTGAGTCTAGGATGGCCAAGGCTACACAGAGAAACCCTGTCTCAAAAAAAAACAAAAACAAAAACAAAAAACAAAAACAATCCAACGGGCCGGGCAATGGTGGCACATGCCTTTAATCCCAGCACTCAGGAGGCAGAGGCAGGCAGATCGCTGTGAGTTCGAGGCCAGCCTGGTCTACAGAGCGAGTTCTAGGACAGCCAGGGCTGTTACACAGAGAAGCCCCGTCTTGGAAAACCAAACCAATGCAAACCAAATCAAAAAGCCAGCACCATCTTGCATGCCTGCAACATGGTCCTGGGGGAAGGCAAACAGTAAGATCCCTGGAGCTTGCTGGATAGCCAGTCTTACCAGTCGGTAAGCTCCTGGTTCAGCGAGAGACCCCCACCAAAATAAAATAAATTGAAGAGCGACTGAAGAAGACACCTATTGCTGGGCTTAGTAGCGCACGCCTTTAATCCCAGCACTGGGGAGGTAGAGGCAGGCGGATGGCTGTGAGTTCCGAGGCCAACCTGGTCTACACAGCGAGTCCAGGACAGCCAAGGGTACACAGAGAAACCCTGTCTCAAAAAAAAAAAAAAAGAAAAGAAAAGAAAAAGAAAAAGAAAAAGAAAAAAAAGACACCTCTGACAAAACACCACTCACACACACTCTCACACACACACACACACACACACACACGCCCCTCAACAGTCACAGGTGTCTCCTATCTGGCTGTTAGGTAACTTGATATGAGAGGCCCTCATTTGCTGGGGACAAGGGTACTTCCTAGGGCCCCTGGCAGGCTGGGGAAGGGTCTGGGGCCCTGCTGCTGTCTGTCCACCCACTGCAGCCTTCGGATCTGCAGCCTTTACCTCTTCATTCCTTCCAGGTTCCCGGTGCCCGGGGCCCGAGGTCCTTAGTCATACTCTTCAGATCACAGCGTGGAACCACAGTTGCCCCATAAAAGACTCCCCTCCTCTCCAATCCCCACCCCGACCCGTCCGCCTCCCAGACACCCACCTCACTGGGCTTGATACACAACTGCCAGGAGGCACCGTTTTAATTTGTGACTTTGTGTGTCTATGAGGTTTCCAATTTGCACAAATGAGATTGTGCTATAAATCTACTAACTTTGAAAAAAAGAAAAAAAATTAGAAAAAAAGTTTTTTTTTCAAAACTTACCACTGAGATCTCCCCGCACAGCTGCGGACATCCAGTTCCCCCCTGGCTGGAACTGTGACAGAGTGTGCCCACTCGCCCGGGGATGGGCACCTAGGTTGCCTGTAGCTCCCCGTTCCCACAAAGGCCCACACCTGTCCCCTGCGTGGGAGATTTTTTTCAGACTTTTCTGCAGCACACCAGCTGGTACCCTCCCACCACATCCCACGGGCGCACTTTTGCGCTCACTCGTGGAAAGGGTGGGCTGCCCACACACACTGCCGGCTTCCCACCCGTGTGCCTTCTTCCGGCTTCTCTACTGCGGCCATGCAGGGCAGACCGGAAGTGGGAGTACTATTAGTGCTTTCTTCGGGAGCAGTGCCCCCCTACCCCGGGGACAGAGCTTTCAGGTTGGCGGGCGAGCCGGCTCGGCGGGTGCGCAAGAGCTTGCAGCTAAGCTTGACGACTCAAGTTCAAAACCCGGAACCCACGTGGTGGAAGTAGAGACCCGACTCTGCAATCTGTCCTCTGAGATTCCACGGGTACCAAAAATGAACATAATAAATAAATGTAACTTTATAAAAATAAAGGCCGGGCGTGGTGGCGTACGTCTGTAATCCCGCACTCGGGAGGCAGAGGCAGACAAATCTCTATCAGTTCGAGGTCAGCCTGGTCTACAGAGTGAGTTCCAGGACAGCCAGGACCACATAGAGAAACGCTGTCTCTAAATGATATCAAACAGGAAAAAAAAAAAAAAAAAAAAAAAGGTGTAGAATTTAGGCTGCTAAAACAGGGCGGATCGCTGTGAGTTCGAGGCCAGCCTGGTCTACAAAGCGAGTCTAGGACAGCCAAGGCTACACAGAGAGACCCTGTCTCGAAAAACCAAAATAAATAAATACATAAAATAATTTAGGCCACTAACTCCTCAGATAGAGGGAGCAATAAAAGACCAAAGAGGGACGCCCATCTAAGACCAGCTTGGGAAGGCAGAGTTGTTTGGAATTTACTGATAGGACTCTGGGGGACCCCCTGGTAGCTTCGTCTCAGGAAAGCCCACCCCAGCGTGGGTGAGGACTCATAAAAGCTGCGCCCCAGAGGCTTCCTTGAATCTTGTAAATTCCTGGCTTGCTGTGCTTTAGGGCTTTTGTCCTCCACCCACACTTGGAGAGCATTTCCCCGTGCCTCGCTCTTGTGTTCCTGTCTCCTAAGGCTTTGCAGAGAAGCCAAGCAAGGTGACACACGCATACCCAGGGGTGGGACTATTATGTCTCGGGGTCACAGGGCATGCCTGTGTCTGTATGCTCTTACAGTGCCTTTTCCCCACAGCTTCCTCAAACCATGGGGCCGTTGTGTCTCTGTCCTCTGCAGGGCAGCGCAGTCGGCTCTCTGGGTGGACAAGCTCACACCCACAGTGTCAACCCACTGAGACTGGTTTCGGATTTGTTCTGCTGAGACGGGGTTTCTCTGTGTAGCCCTGGCTGGCTCGAAACTCGCTCTGTAGATCAGGCTGGCCTTGAACTCACAGCAATCCCCCTGCCTCTCTCTCTCTCTCTCTCTCAAGTGCTGGCACTGGAGGCGTGGTACCACTCCCCGGCTTTCTCTTGTTTTTGGATTTGGTCTCACTTCGTAGCCCAGACTGATCTGGAACTTACTATGTACCCCAGGCTAGCCTTGAATTTATCCTCTTGCCTCAGCCTTGAATGTCCTGGACTCACTTTGTAGACCAGGCTGGCCTCGAACTCACAGCGATCTGCTTGCCTCTGCCTCCCGAGCACTGGGACTAAAGGCATGTGCCACCGCGCCCGGCCATGTACCCCCATCTTTTAAAAATGTGTGTGTGTGTGTGTGTGTGTCTGCACATTCGTGCATGTGCCCACACTCACTGGCACACAGAGGTCAGACAACTGTGGGTGTCTGTTCCCTCCCTCCACCTTGTGAACTTAGGTTACCAGGCTTGGTGGCGGGACCTTGAACCATCTTCCTGCCTTTTCGTTTTCTTCATTTTATTTTGAGACAGGCTCCTGCTACGTTGCCCAGGCTGTCATCAAACTCCTGGGCTCCCACGATCTTCCTGTCCCACCTCCTGACTGGCCAGGCCTGCGAACTCATGCCACTGTGCCCAACGAAGAGACCTTCCTGACGCTCTCACTCGGTGATGCTGACGCTGTTGGTCTGTGGAGCACCCTTTTGGGGGAGGAAGGGTTTTTCAGGTTGGTCTTGAACTCAAGAGATCCACCTGCCTCTGCCTCCTGAGCGCTGAGATTAAAGGTGTGCACCGCCACCCCCTGGTTTATCTTTATTATGTTTTTAAAATATGTTACTTTTTGTCGTAGTTTATTTTTTAATTCGAGAGGGCTTCCCTACGTCCACTAGACCCCAAATAAGTGAGACAAAGATCTATTGATTTATTTAACAAGCTTTAGCACAATTTTCTTTCTTTCTTTCTCTTCTTCTTCTTCTTCTCCTTCTTCTTCTTCTCCTCTCCCCTCCACCCCCTTTTTGAGACAGGGTTTCTCTGTGTAGCCCTGGCTGTCCTGGACTCACTTTGTAGACCAGGCTGGCCTCGAACTCACAGCGATCCACCTGCCTCTCCCTCCCGAGTGCTGGGATTAAAGTTGTGCGCCACCACGTCCGGCTCTTTTTCCTATTTCAAATAATTCCCTTTATACTTTCGTGGCTTTCCTACGTACACTGCTAAATGTAGATTCTGCATAGGAGAGAAAATTCGTGATATTTTGCCTTTCTGAGTCTGGCTTCCCTCGCTTGACACGAGGCTTTCCAGTGCCGTCCATTTTTTCTTGCAGGAACATGAGCTTTAACCGTTCCTTCTCCGCACCGCAGCGATTCATTCTCACCACGTGGGTCGATTGGGATTATGTTCTCTGAGCTGGTGAGCCGGTAGTCCTGAGGCCGGGGGATGCCTCCAGCCTACTCTGAGTTTCAGGAAGAGTTTGGACCTGGCGATAGAACATGGCGACTGCAGTAGTCACGCTTCTGGGACTGTCGCCGGGGTGTCCGGGTCTACAGAGTTTCCCAAGGGAGTGGTCAGACTCTTCTCTGACGTAATCGGTAATCGCAGGGCAGGGTGAGGTGGGGAGGGGGGGGGGAGATGGCTGGCGGGCGGGGCCAGGGGATGACGGACAGAAGACGGGTTTGGAAAGAGAAACCCAGGAGGAGACAGGAGTTTGGAACTCTGACTGGAAGGAAAATCCTCAGAACCCAGAGAGTTGTGGGAGTAAAGGAAGCTGCCCTGACTCACCCCGAATTCCTAGCGATGGCGAAGGCACACACAGCAAGGCGGGAGATGTTTTTAAAGAAATTGGGGCACGGAGGAGGCCTTTCTTGGAATCTTAGGGGACACGTGTAGGAGTTTTTTGGGGGCGTGCCAGATGAAAGATGATGGGTTTGGATGACTTGTGCCACATCCCATAATAAATAATGACAGTGACTATGTTCCATGATATGTGTCAGAAGCCGTTTTCTCTTTCTTCCCCTCCCTTATCTTTTTTCTTTCTTCCTTTCTTTTTTTTCTTCTTCTTTTTTTTTTTAGATAGGGACTCACTACGTTGCCCTGCCTGCCTGGCTGGCCTGGAACTCACACAGATCCTCAGGCCTTTGTCTGAGGGTTGGGATTACAGGCCTACGCCACTTACCAGCCCCCACCCAGACTCTCCTTTTATACAAAACTCCAGGTAGCCCAGACTGGCCTTGATCTCTCTATGCAGTCAGGGATGACCTTAAACTCTTGTTCCTCCTGCTGGCTGGGATGACACACACACCCCTACCTACCCCCCACATCCCCAGCCCTCCCCACCCCCCTCACCCCACCACACCCGCCCCAGGCCAAACCCAGGGCTTCTGCGTGCCAAGCAAGAACCCTGCCCTATGGGCATTTCCTATCTATGAGCACATAGACTCCTCAGGAAAACCTTGTACAGTGCTGTCTGTAGTGAAATTTCACTGTAAACACTAAGCCATCCTTCCAACTCCTACATACCCTTACACACTGGCACAGCACACACACACACACACACACACACACACACACGCTGGCTGGCATTTTTAGTTTTTGTTTGTTTGTTTGTTTGTTTGTTTGTTTCGAGACAGGGTCTCTCAGTGTAGCCTTGGCTGTCCTGGAACTCACTTTGTAGACCAGGCTGGCCTTGAACTCACGGAGACTCTCCTGCCTCCGGAGTGCTGGGATTAAAGGTGTGGGCTTCATATCACGCCTGTCCACACTGGCGTTTTGGGTCGCGGGGGTCTCACTCAGCGTAGACTAGCCTCAGCGTCACCATGTAAGCCGAGGACGGCCTTGAACTCCTGACGTTGCTGCTCCAGTTTCCAGCGGCTTGCTGGCAGTTCAGGCACGCCCACCGTGCCCTGCCTTGAGTTGGTTTGAGACCGGGTTTTGCTCCTCAGCGGAGGCTATCACCTAGAACTCCTGGTTTTCCTACTTCACAGCTGTGCAGCAACACTTCCGCGCCTCCACTCCCCACTTTGAAACACAACCTGAGCGGGGCGCTGTGGTGGCGCACGCCTTTAATCCCAGCACTTGGGAGGCAGGCGGATCGCTGTGAGTTCGAGGCCAGCCTGGTCTACAAAGCGAGTCCAGGACAGCCAAGGCTACCCAGAGAAACCCTGTCTCGAAAAAAACAAAACAACAAAAACCAAACATAAAAGAACCCACTCTGCAGTGATTGAGTGAGCCGAGGTCACATGTCTGCAGAACGACTTCCCATTGGTTGAGCCGAGGTCACATGGCTACAAAACTACTCGCCAGATGTCAGGGCCCTGGAGGCTTCCGGGAGGAAGACTGCAACGCAACCGATTATCCGTGCAGAGGGGGCAAGTGTGTGGGTGTTCAGTGTCCTGCGCCTCGGCTCCGTCATGCTTGCATACAAGCTACTGCTGAGTCCTCCTGCTGGCCTTGGAATTATTTGTGTGTGTGTGTGTGTGTACACACGCGCGCGCACACACACTCAAGAGGCCAAACTCAGTGTCTGCCTTTCTTTTCCTTTTCTTCTTTTGGGCTAGGGTGGCTCACCAGCTACTAGACAAATAGCATAGGCCCAGTCCGCAGCCGCCGCCTCCTCCTCCTCCTCCTCCTCCTCCTCCTCCTCCTCCTCCTCCTCCGCCTCCTCCTCCTCCCCTCCTCCCCCTCCGCCTCCTCCTCCGCCTCCTCCTCCCCCTCCTCCTCCTCCCCCTCCGTCTCCTCCGCCTCCTCGTCCTCCGCCTCCTCGTCCTCCGCCTCCTCCTCCTCCGCCTCCTCCCCCTCCCCCTCCTCCCCCTCCTCCTCCTCCCCCCCTCCTCCTCCCCCTCCTCCTCCGCCCCCTCCCCTCCTCCGTCTCCTTCTCCCCCTCCTCTCCCTCCCCCCCATCCTCCCCCCCCCCCCCCCCCCCTCCTCCTCCTCCTCCTCCTCCTCCTCCTCCTGTAGAAGGAGCCAAGTGTATAGGGAAGCCTTGCTTCATAACAGCTCTTAGTCTTAGGAGAACAAACTCGGGGCTGGAGCGATGGCTCAGAGGTTAAGAGCACTGGCTGCGGGCTGGAGAGATGGCTTGGTGGTTAAGAGCGCCGCCTGCTCTTCCAAAGGTCCTGAGTTCAATTCCCAGCAACCACATGGTGGCTCACAACCATCTATAGTGTGATCTGATGCCCTCTTCTGGCCTGCGGGTGTACATGCAGGCAGAACATTGTATACATAATAATGAATAAATCTTTAAAAAAAAAAAAAAAAAAAAAAAAAAAAAAAAAAAAGAGCACATAGTAAATCCATAAATCTTTAAAAAAAAGGAAAGCCAGCCGTGGTGGCGCACGCCTTTAATCCCAGCACTCGGGAGGCAGAGGCAGGCGGATCGCTGTGAGTTCGAGACCAGCCTGGTCTACAAAGTGAGTCCAGGATGGCCAAGGCTAACACAGAGAAACCCTGTCTCGAAAAACCAAAAAAAAAAAAAAAAAAAAAAGGACAAACTCATTCCAGGAGACCAGAATTGTTTTCTTTCTTTCTTTTTTTTCTTCACGAATTTGCGTGTCATCCTTGCACAGGAGCCGTGCTAATCTTCTCTGTATCGTTCCAGTTTTAGTATATGTGCTGCCAAAGGGAGCACAACCAGCACTGTTTTCTCCTGGACCCTACCTGACACACACTTTACGGTTCTTCTTGTTTATTTGTCCCTCCCCCGCTGGAATGTGGGTTGCAAGGGCCCCACATCTAGGTCCATGCTAGCTTTCCAGGCCTAAAGTCATGCCTAGCACGTAACGATTGCCCGACTCAAGTTCTGTTGTAACAGAATCTAGTATCATCCCTCCCTTCCCGGTTTCCCTGTCATTGGTTTGTATATAAGTGTGTGCGGGGGTGGGGGAGCGGCGGCGGCAGGGGGCGAGGAACGGGCTGCAGAGATGGCTCAGAGGTTAAGAGCATTGGCTGCCCTTCCAGAGGTCCTGAGTTCGATTCCCAGCAACCACATGGTGGCTCACAGCCATCTACAGTGAGATCTGGCGCCCTCTGCTGGCCTGGGGGTGTACATGCAGGCAGAGCTCTGTATACATAATAAATAAATATTAAGTGTGTGTGATAATAAGTGTGTGTGATAATAAGTGTGTGTGATGTATGTGTGAGTGTGCAGGTGCCTGGGCCCATGTGCACGCGCATGCAGAGTCTGAAGGAAGACACTGGGGTGGGCTCTGCTCTCAGACTCTGCCTTATTTCTTTGACTCAGGGTCTCTCACTGAACCCTGAGTGTCGATGTGCTAGGCGGGTGCTTACCCACACCCCTCCCATCACTGGCGTCCTGTCTCTTTTCTGTGGACCCTGGGAATCTGCATCTTGGTCCTTTTGCTTTCACAGTTAGCACTCTCACCTACTGAGCCCCGCCCCCATCCTTATTTATTTAATTAGTTTTGAGACAAGGTCCAGCTGGGTATCTCTAGTCGACCTGGAACTCACTACCTAGACCAGGCTGGTGTCAAATTCAGAGATTCACCTGCGTCGGCTACTTGAGTGCTAGGACAGAAGGCACGTGCCATCGTGCCTGTCAATCTCTCCTTCTTTTTGTTTTTTGTTTTGTTTTGTTTTCAAGACAGGGTCTCTCTGTGGAGCCTTGATTATTTTGGACTTTCTTTATAGACCAGGCTGTCTCAAACCCACAGAGATCGGCCTGCCTCTGCCTCCTAAGTGCTGGGATTAAAGGTGTGCGCCACCACTGTGAGATTCCCCTTTCCTTTTTTATTTATTTATTTTGGTTTTTTGAGACAGGGTTTCTCTGTGTTAGCCTTGGCCATCCTGGACTCACTTTGTAGACCAGGCTGGTCTCGAACTCACAGCGATCCGCCTGCCTCTGCCTCCCGAGTGCTGGGATTAAAGGCGTGCGCCACCACCGCCCGGCTCTTTTTTTTTTTTTTTTTTTAATAATATCTTTTTATTTTATGTTTATTGGTGTTTTGCCTGCATGTATGTCTGTGTGAGGGTTCAGAAATCCCAGAACTGGAGTTATAGACACGTATCAACTGCCATGTGGTTGCTGGGAATTGAACCAGTGTCCTCTGGAAGAGCAGGCAGCATGCTTCCGATCTGAGCTGTCTCTCCAGCACCACCACCACGCCCTTTTTTTTAAGACAGGGGTCTCTCTGTGTAGCTTTCACTGTCCTGGACTCGGTTTGTAGACCAGGCTGGCCTGGAACTCAGAGATCCACCTGACTGCCTCCCCAGTGCTGGGATTAAAAGTGTGCACCACCACGCCCACTAAGTTTTACTGTCCTGTCTGTGTTGGTGTGGGTGTACTCTCCTCGGGGGCGGAAGAGGATGCTCAGACCCCCTGGAGTTACAGACGGTTGTGAGCACCTGACAGGGGTGGTGGGCACCGAACTCTGGTTCCCTGGCTGAGAATCAAGTGCTGTTGATACTGAAGTGTCTCTCTAGGTCCCCTTCCTTGTTTTGTGACATAGGGTCTTGCTTTGTAGCCCAGGCTGGCTTCGAACTTGAGACCTTTCCCACCAAACTGCAGAGAGATGATTACAGGCATATTGTACCGTCTCACCGAGCTGCTTTCCGGCTTTCATTTGGATTCTGAAAAACAGATTTGTTAAGTGTGTTAGTCAGTGTTCTACCATGAAAAAAAAAAGGGGAGTTTAAAAAGAAAAAAAAAAGCAGTTAAAAAAAAATTTAATTAGCCGGGCGTGGTGGTGCACGCCTTTAATCCCAGCACTCAGGAGGCACAGGCAGGTGGATCACTGTGAGTTCGAGGCCAGCCTGGTCTACAAAGCGAGTCCAGGACAGCCAAGGCTACACAGAGAAACCCTGTCTCGAAAAACCAAAAAAAAAATTTTTTTTAAATTGAACCGGGGAGGCATAGTGGGCAGGTCAGGAGACTGAAGGAACAAATTTATTCACTTGGGCAACTTAATGAGGCTCTGCCCGCAAACAGACAGTAAAGCTGGGTGTGGTGGTGCACACCTGTAATCCTAGCACTTGGCGGGGGAGGTTGGAGGGGGGAAGGTACAGGAAATCAAAAATATCCTCAGCTACCTAGAAAGTTCAAGGCCAGCCTGGGCTATGTGAGACACATGTCAAAAGACTAAATAATAAATAAATTAGCTGGGCGGTGGTGGCGCACGCCTTTAATCCCAGCACTCGCAATGCAGAGGCAGGTGGATCGCTGTGAATTCAAGGACAGCCTGGTCTACAAAAGTGAGTCCAGGAGAGCCAAGACTGTTACACAGAGAAGCCCTGTCTCGAAAAACCTAAACAAAAAAAAAAAAAAAAAAGGAAAGAAAGAAAGAAAAGAAAAGAAAAATGGAAACCAAAATAAATAAATGAATAAATTAATTAATTAAATGAAAAGTAAAACAAGAACTTGTGTGGAGCCCAGTGGTTAGTGCTTGCTCAGCCCTGGATTCTTCCCCGGGAGAGGGAATGAAGAGGGGACGGATCCCGAAGGCTCTTGGCTTATACAAGCAGCCATCCTGGAGGCCGGAGATAGACTTTCCCTACTTCAAGCAAAACCTTAGCTTTGCTCTAGGGCCTCTCAATTGATTGGATTGAGTCCACCCAGAGGACAAGGCTAATCTTTCCTTAAGTCACCAGATTGTGGGTTTAATGGCCCCTGCAAAACCCTCTCGTAGAAGTGCCAGCTGCGTGTTTAGTGGGATAACCGGCCCCCACAGCCTATCCGAGCTGACACAGAAGAGGCGCTGGCAGCATCAAGGTGTGATTGACATCCACGGACTGCACACGTTGAGCATGGGTCATTGATGAGTCTCGACATCTTTATCTGCCCGTGTCTCTTCCTCTAGAAGCGGACGATGTGCTTCCTGTCTTAATAGATCAGTTTTCTAGGTTTTTCTAACAGGCACTGGATCCTGAATGAGTACTGCACAGGGAAGAAAGAAAGAAAAAAAATAGGAAAGAAAAAAACAAACAAACAAACCCAAACCTTATTAACATAAACTGGCAAAAGCTAATCCTGAGATTAAATCTACATTCGGAGGCTCCCAGGCAACATGGGACTCTCCACAGCTGTTTGTCACTTTTCTCTTAATAGGATCAAACGCTTGACAGAAACAAACCAAGGAGGGAGGTTTTAGTTCACAGTTTCAGAGATTTCGGCCCTGTGGTTCTTTGCTTTGTTGGCTCTGAGCCAGTGGTGAGGCAGAATGTCATATGGTATAGGAAGGGAGGGGAGGGGAGGGCAGGAAGGGGAGGGGAGGGAGGGGAGGGCAGGGGTGAGAGGGGGGAGGGGAGGGGAGGACAGGGGATGAGAGGGGAGAGGGGAGGGGAGGGCAGAGGACGGGAGGGAGGAGGGGAGGGGAGGGCAGGGGAGGAGAGGTGGGAGAGGAGGGGAGGACAGGGGATGAGAGCAGAGGGCAGGGAGGGGAGGGGAGGGCAGGGGACGGGAGGGGGGAGGGGAGGGGAAGGCAGTGGAGGGGAGGGCAGGGGATGGGAGGGGGACAGGAGGAGAGGGCAGGGGATGGGAGGGGGACGGGAGGGGAGGGCAGGGGATGGGAGGGGGAGGGGAGGGGAGGGCAGGGGACAGGAGGAGAGAGCAGGGGACAGGAGGGGGAGGGGAGGGGAAAGCAGTGGAGGGGAGGGCAGGGCAGGGGAGTAGGAAAAGGGGAGGGCAGGCGGGAGGGGAAGGGAGGGCAGGGAAGGTGAGGGGGGTATTCTCTTCTGTGCTGTAGGGCAGGGTTCTCAGCCTTGCTGGTGCTGCACCCCTTTACTACAGTTCCTCCTGTTGAGGTCACCCCCAAATATACAGCTGTGTTGTTGCTGCTTCATAACTGTCATTTTGCTACTGTCATGAATTGTAATGTAAATGTGACAGGTGACCCCAAAGGTGAGATTCCCCTGCGGTAGCACAAGAGGTCATTCACCTCAGGGTGGACAGGCAGCAAGTGCCGAGGAGGGTGGGGACCAGCTATAACCTTCACAGCTTGATCCTCCAAAGAGGAGGCTCAGTTGAAGCTTTCTTTCTTTCTTTCTTCCTTTCCTTTCTTTTTCTTTTGGTTTTTTGAGACAGGGTCTCCCTGTGTAGCCTTGGCTGTCCTGGACTCACTTTGTAGACCAGGCTGGCCTCGAACTCACAGCGATCCTCCTGCCTCTGCCTCCCCAAGTGCTGGGATCACGGGCGTGCGCCACCACACCTGGAGGTGTGGGGGGCGGGAACATTTCCTATTTAAACCATAACACTGCTCATGAGATTGCCTCTTCTCAGAGCCAAGAATGGCAGCATGTTGATTGCTCAACACTTGGGTGCTCTGATTTCATTCTCTCCCTGGCTGCTGCTCCTGGGTCCTAAGTACACCAGGTGTCAGTGACTAGCTTGCTGTGGTTGGGTCTGTTCTTGAAGAGTAGGCTTGGAGGTGTGCGATGGTCACTCTTCATCGCCAGTTTGACTGGGCTGAATGATCCAGAAGATCAATCAAGGACACCCTCGGGCATCTCTGAAGACATTTCCAGAGAGGAGGAGCCGAGAGGGGAAGACCCACATGCAATGTGGCAGCGCCATCTCACAGGCTGTCATGACCCACACGAAAAGACTGGGGGTCAGGGTGTCAGGGTGGCAGGGAAGCCTGTAAGCACAGCCATCATGTCTCTCTCTCTCTCTCTCTCTCTCTCTCTCTCTCTCTCTCTCTCTCTCTCTCTCCTTCTGGCTTCACCAAGATGGGCTGAACAGTCTAAAACCATGAGCAAAATAAACTCTTCTTTTCTTTTGAGACAGAGTTTCTCTGTGTAGCCCTGGCTGTCCTGGAACTCACTCTATAGACCAGGCTGGCCTCGAACTCACAGAGATCCAGCTGCCACTGCCTTCCTGAGTGCTTGTATGCATGTGTGAGGGTGCCAGATCCCGTGGACCTGGAGTTACAGACAGTTGTGAGCTGCCACATGGGGACTGAGAATTGAGCCTCAGTCCTCTGGAAGAGCAGCCAGTGCTCTTAACTCCTCGGCCATCTGTCCAGCCCCAAATCCTTCCTCCTTTAAGTTGTCTCGGCCAGGTATTTAAAATGTCTCACATGACGGAGCAGAATTATGATCCCAGCACTGGGGAGGCAGAGGCAGGTGGATCTCTGTCACTTCGAGGCCAGCCTGATCTACAAAGTGAGTCCAGGACAGCCAAGGCTACACAGAGAAACCCTGTCTCGAAAAACAAAAACAAACACACACACAAACAAACAAACCAAAAAAGAAAAAATAAAATAAAAAGGAGAAAGAAAAAAGAAGCATCATGTGACATTTAGTTAGGCCTCCTATCTTGCCCTTCTGCCTCTCACCAGGGAAGAACAAAGGAAAAAGCCTCACCAGATGCCATCCAACTGTGTGTGCATATTTGCATATGTGTGTGTGTGTGTGTGTGTGTGTGTGTGTGTGTGTGCATGCAATTGTATGCATGGCCAGGGGCTGGCGTTCAGTGTCTTCCCCTACCATCTGCACCTTGCTTTTGAGACAAGGTCTCTCTCTCTCATTGAACCTGAAACTCAATGACTTGGGACAACTCAGCTGGCAGACAAACCTCAAGGGTCCCTCTTTCCTCCTCCTCCCCAGTAGGACTGTAACTGGGGTAGCAGACACATGCCATCACATCTGGTTTTTGTTTATTTTGGGGTTTTTTTGTTGTTGTTTTTTTGTTTTTTGTTTTTTGAGACAGTGTTTTTCTGTGTAGCCTTGGCTGTCCTGGACTCACTTTGTAGACCAGGTTGGCCTCGAACTCACAGCGATCCGCCTGCCTCTGCCTCCCGAGTGCTGGGATTAAAGGCGTGCGCCACCACTGCCCGGCTACACCCGTCTTTTTTTTTTTTTTTTTTTTTTTTTTTTTTTTTACACCCATCTTTTTAATATGGGTTTTCTAGGAGACTGAACACAAGTGCTTGTGCTTGTCCAGACGTCAAGCACATCTCCTTAGGCCCAGATGTTAACATCTGCACCTTGGATGTCTCAGCTTCCAGATCTGCTTTGGGAGATGAAATGAATTCTCCCTCCTCTGTCCCGGGCTAGCCTTGAACTTGCTGCGTAGCCGAGGATAACCACACTCGCCTCCTGAGCGCTGGGATGCCAGGCGTGCCCTCCGCTAGCGTTACAAACAGGTAAGGAGCAAGCCAGGGCCTCATGTAACTGTGCCAAACAGTCTGCCAACTGCAACACGTCCCTGTTCCGGGTGCCAGGCGAACAGAGCACATACAAACCCTTGTGCTCACAGAGTTCGCTCACGTTCTAGTGCAAAATGTTCTTTGACCTGGCATGTCTGTACTCCACAATGCCAAGGCTACACAGAGAAACACTGTCTCGAAAAACCAAAACCAAAACAAAAGAAGGAAGGAAAGAAGAAAGAAAGAAAACACTCTTGTCATTGTTCAAGTCATGGTAGACGTCTTAACAGAAGAATGTACTAGATGCTTTCCCAATTGTTTATTTGGAGAATCATCACTCTTCCAGGGAGCCCCAACAGAAGGGCAATGGGCACCCCTGTCACCTTTTGTGGGATTCATAACCATAGAATTCCCTCCAGGCGGGCAGCGGTGGTGGCGCACGCCTTTAATCCCAGCACTCGGGAGGCAGAGGCAGGCGGATCGCTGTGAGTTCGAGGCCAGCCTGGTCTACAAAGCGAGTCCAGGACAGCCAAGGCTACCCAGAGAGACCCTGTTTCGAAAAAAATAAAAATAAATAAAAGAAACACTGGTGTGTGCACACGCACGTGCATAAACGTGCAGGTGAATGCAATTACCTCTGCATGTGTGGAGGCCAAATAACCCAGTTCGCTCTCACTCTCACTTGCCTGTCTCCGCCCCTTCGTCGGTGCCTGACTCTCATGTGGGTGCTGGGATCTGAACTCACGTCCTTGTCCTTGCACAGCAAGCACTCCACCCACTGAGCCATCTCCCCAAGCCAAGGACAGACTTTCATAACGGAGACACTAAGCTGTCCCCAACTTCCCTTAATCACACACACACACACACAAAAAAAAAAGACACGATGTTCCTTCCAGTGGGACGCACCAAGGACACAGAGACACTTCTGAATTATTCTGGGGAAATTCATATTTACCCTGAACTTAAATCAACAAGGAGGAGTCAGATGGGTCCAAGGAAAATAGTCTATAGAGCGGTTGCCTTGGACTCTTCACAAATGTCAATCAGCAAAGAACAAGACAAAACAGGAAGGCTGCGGGCCACTCTAGATCACAGAAAAGAAGGAAGTGTGACATTGAACTCAGACTGTGCTGAGGCAGTGTGTGTCCTGGACTTAAAGGGAGGCACACAACGTAGGAAAATGTATGGTGACATGGGGTGGGAGGGGTATCCAAGGGCAGAGTACAACAGCACAGGTGCATACACATGTCTACAGAGCTGGGCGTGGTGCCCACACGGGCGATCCCAGAACTCAGGAGGGGAGAAAGGAAGATGAGGGGTTCAAGGTTACCCTCTGCTAGGTAGTGAGTTTAAGTTACCCATGGCTATATGGAACCCTGCTTGAACAGAAAAATGAGGGGCTGCAGAGGACCCAGTTTGTTCGGTTCCCAGGATGGACATGGTGGCTCACAGTCATAGGTGGCTGCGGTCCCAGATGATCCGATGCCCCCTTCTAGCCTTCAAGGAACCATGTTGTCCATATACAAGCAGGCAAACCACTCATACACGTAAAATCATAGATATTTATAATACAGAATATTATCACCATTTATTATTACAATATATGTGTCAAGCAATATGACATTTTTGGAACGTTGATACATTGTGTCATGTAAGTTCACCCGAATCAGATAAGCACGACTTTTTACTTTTTGGTGTTTTTTTTGCTTTTTTTTTTTTTTTAAGTATTTAATTTTAATTTATGTGCGTTGGCGTGAGGGTGTCAGATCTTGGAGTTACAGACAATTGTGAGCTGCCATGTGGTCGCTGGGAATTGAATTCTGGTCCTTTGGAAGAACAAGCCGTACTCTTAACCGCTGAAGCCGTCTCTCCAGCCCCTGCTTTTTGTTTTTCGAGACAATGTTTCTCTGTGTAGCCTTGGTTGGTGCCTTGTCAAGGATTCTTTGATGTATTTACATTTATTAACGGGTTTTTTTTTTTTTCTGTATTTATTTTAAGGACTGACTGGATCTGGCTATGGATGCCAGGCTGGGCTGCAACTCACTCTGCAGCCCCGGGCTGTGCTTGAACTCTCCACTCCCCTGAGTGCTGGCGTGACGGCGGCGAGCACTCTCCAGGCTGATCATCCCCTTGTATGTGCTCATGGACGTCATTGGCCACACCTTCCCACCTACAGATGCTGGAAAGCTAGCAAGCAGGCTCTCAGGCTGCTACCCACCTAGGTTCTGCCTTTCTTTTTTCTTTCTTTTTTTCGAGACAGGGTTTCTCTGTGTAGCCTGGCTGTCCTGGACACACTTTGTAGACCAGGCTGGCCTCGAACTCACAGCGATCCGCCTGCCTCTGCCTCCCGAGTGCTGGGATTAAAGGCGTGCACCACCACTGCCCAGCCACACCCATCTCTTAAAAGTCTTTTTTACCCCAGGGGTCCCGCTCAAACTAAGGCACCAGCCAAGGACAATACAGGCGGTAAACTTTAAACCCCTTCCCAGATCTAGCCAATGGCCAGAATATTCTCCACAGTTGAGTGGAGAGTGTGATATGACTTTCTCACGTACAAATGCCTCACATTTGACCATGTCCCCTGGAGGGGGAGACCTGGTGGCACTCAGAGGAAGGACAGCAGGTAGCCAAGAAGAGACTTGATACCCTATGAGAATATATAGGGGGAGGTGATCCCCCTCAGGAACAGTCATAGGGGAGGGGAATAATGGGAAAATGGGGGGGGGAGGAATGGGAGGATACAGGGGATGGGATAAACATTGAGATGTAACAAGAATAAATTAATTTTAAAAAAAAGTCTTTTTTACATGTAGTAGCAGGTACTAGTGGGTACCTGGGTGAGTGTTGTGTATTTGTGCCAACAAGCAAATATGAAGGCTGAAGGATCGCTCCCAAGAGTCAGTTCTCTCCTGCCACCATGAGGGTTTCAGGGTTAAAAATTCAAGCCAGGTCACCAGGCTTGACGGCCAGTGCCTTTATTCACAGAGCCATCTTGTCAGCCCAGAAGGTCTATCTTCCGAAAGAGACCTTTTCAAATGACAATTGCAAGGGTCAGGGGAATGGGTCAGCAGACACGGTGTCTGCTGGGAAGCGTGAGGTCCCAAGTTCAGATCCCTGGAGACCATGGGAAGGAGGAGTAGACACGGTGACATGACTCCGACCCTAGTGCTCAGAAGGCAGAGACAGGCAATCCCAGAGCAGTCTATCTGAGATACTGAGCTCTGTTTCACTGACAGACCGCACCTACCAGATGTGCCCTTACAACCTCCACAGAAACACACACACACACTGGGTCTAGAACGCTGCCACCCTGGAAGACGCTTTTGGATATAACCATTGCGACATGTGAGCAGCGTTTTCAGTTTTACTTTGCACATAGTAGATGAATATTTGGGAACAGGGGAACAGGGTCTCATATGGCCCAAGCTGTCCCCAAGCTTACCAAGCAGACAAGGATCACCTGGAACTGACCCTCGTGTCTCCACATCCTGAGCGCATGGGCTGTCACAGCCCACAAGTAGACAACGCCTGTACACCCTGTTTGAAAGCTGTGGCACTTCAGACATGCCTGTCTGTATTAAAGGTCAGGGTGGTACAGAGCACATGCTGTGGACATCCGTGGGTACAGGTTGTCATGAACGGGCCTGGGGATGTGACTCCGGTGGGGTCAGCCCTTGCCTAGCATGCATGAAGCTGAGGGTCCGATCCCCAGCATCCTATAAAGCCAGATGTGGTGGCCCATGCCTGTCTCAAAAGCGCCAGGGAGGTGGAGGCAGGTGGATCAGGAGCTCAGGGCATCCGCGGCTGCACAGTGAGTCTGAAGCCAGCCCGCGCTCCAGGAGACTGCGCGTCATCGTGAGACCTTGTCTTCGGGATTGGGATGCTGAGCCACCTCCCTGAGTGGCCCTTTTTGTCTTCACACAGGTTCCGGAAGAGAAGATGACAAAGTGCAGGGGACCTTATCCACCACCGCGGTGTCTTTGGTGAAGCGAGAACGGCTATTGCTAGAGCCTGGCATGGAGGTGCATGCCTGCAGCGCCCAGCACTCCAGAGAGGGAACAGGGGAAACAGGAGTTTGAGGCTGTGTAGCACATTAGAGGCCAGCCTGGGCTACAGGAAGCCCTATCTCAAAATCAAAATCAAAGGGGAGCACAGGGAAGCCTGCTGCCAACACCTCAGCCACAGAGAAGAGACTTTTCCAGAACAACCCAGGAAGATCCTAAAGAGAAACAGTGTGCTCTCCACCCAGAGGCAGAAAGCAGTAGGCCAGGCTAGACCACAGAGCTCACAGGCTAGACCACAGGGCAAGCAGGGGTGTCTCTGTACAGCTGAAGCTGAGGTCATAGCTGTGACAGCAAAAGAAAAAGAGTGGACACCAACACACACACACACACACACACACGCGCGCGCGACACACCACCGAGGTCTTTTTTCATCGTGTATTTGCAGAATGTTTACAAAGAGTAAAAAAATAGACATTTTTGTGAGGTCTGAGTCTGAGACCCACACATATAAATAAATACTTTAAAAAGCCATGAATCTATAAATTAAGGCAGGGGAGGAGCTTGGTGGGGTCCACACAGTGCAGAATTCCAGAAGCCAGCAGGAGGGTCCCAGGTCAGACACACTGGTCTCCTCTGGCCACACATTTCAGGTCCTTGAGCAGCAGGTGGAAGAGGTTGAAGGTGACAGAGTCCTCCAGGCAGCCGGGGCTCTCCTGAAAGGACAGGGCTGGATCAGGGTCTGCTGGGACTCAGGGTTCCTAGTGGCCACGGACCCCAGTGTCACCTCCAGACTCACCTTCCTCTGGGCCTCCTGGAGCCTGAGCAGCCAGCGGGAGAGGCGGCGGCTTGGGGGCCTGGGCTCTGCTGCTGGGGGCTGAAGCTGCATCTGTGGACAGAGGGTGGGGGAGGGGACTGTGAGGCCGCTGCTGGGACACCAGGAAGCCCAAGTGGCTGGGGGGACAGCCTGGAGGAGGCAGGAACCCAGGACTCACACAGATGTTCAGCTGTGTGTGGATGTGGCGCAGTGTGTGAAGAGGCTGGTCCAGGATGGTGCTCGGGGCTGAGTCAGTCATGTTCTCCAAGACCGTCAGTGTCAGCGCCAGCTCAGCCTGCAAGGCCTTGGGGCGCTCCTGGACCTGCACAGGGAGACAGGAGAGGGACCACGTGAGGGAGCAGGGGTGGCTTAGGTCAAGGGAGACAGGGGAAGGGGGCAGGGTAGTGGACAGGACAAGGGACATGTGAGAGGTAGAGGGCAGAGCCAGGTGAGGGGCCACAACCAATGTGGTCAGGTGGTGGACAGGTCATGGGACCGCTGGTGCAGGGGAGAAGCGGGAAGGCGGAGGCCCCAAACTGCACCCGGATGAGCCGCTGCTGAGGCCAGCCCGTGTCCAGCTCCAACTCACCTGCAGCTGCTGCAGGTCCCAGGCCCTGGGGAAGAGGCGGGAGCTGCACCTGATGTCCTTGTCAAGCAGCCAGTCTTCCTGGAGAGCACAGACACAGGTTAGCTCATATAGGAGGGTGGAGGTTAGACCACTCACTGCGGTGGGACTTGGAGAGGGTCACAACGGGAAAAGGGAAGTTCACAGCCAGAAAGACAGAGGCTCCTCTGTGACAGGAGAGACTAGACAGCCCCTGCACTAGGGGCAGGAGATAGCCCAATTTGGGAAGGCTGGAGATCATTCTACTGTGGGAGAACCTGGGGTTAGCTCACTGAGGGAAGAGTGGAAATTAGCCCGCTGCAGGAACGGTGAGGCTTAGAATAGGACAGAAAGAATGGGTTGTGTGCCCCCACCCAAGGAAGGGTGGAGATCAGCTCTCTGCAGCAGGGGTGTCAATCGGTCTACTGCAGGAATGGCTGAGGTTAGCCCACTAGAGCAGGAGTTGAAGTCAACCGCACTGCAGGAGGTGTGGAGACCGCTTTCTTCCCAGCCTGTTTAAGGGGGTGAGACCCAGGAAGGGAGGGATGGAGCTAGCCCACACAGGAGGGAGACTCACAATGGCATCCTGGGCGTTCTTGAAAGCCAGCACCTCTTGTGGGGACAGAGACTTGAACCTGCCTATGTGGCAATCCTTTGCTTCTGGTGGGAGCCTGGAGGCCCTGGGGGCAGGGACAGCGCTGGTTCTGGTCAGCACCACGGCCAGCAGCAGCAGCAGCAGGAGGTGGCACACGTGGCCCCCAGCTGTTTCTGTGTCACAGAAGGACAGAGTGAGGGCTGCAGGATGGGGACAATGGGGACACACACACCCAAGCACCGGTCTGGGGGCTCACCTGGCTTCATCTTGCTCTCTGGAGTCTGTGAGAAGAAGGGGGAGTCCTCCGCTGTGCCCTTGAGGCTGTCCCTGGGGTCTGGGTCTTGCTTGGTGACTCTGGCCTGGGTCTTCCCCTGTGGCTCCAAGTCTGTCGCTGTGTCTTGACTGAGGCTCTCGGTTGCCAGTTGTATGTGTTAGTGCAGTGCCATCTCTGCTCCATGCTTTTAACCTGGCCTGGTGGGCAGCCCCAGCTGATGTAGGAAAAGTGAAAACAAGGCTGGAAGTTGACACCAGCCACCAGGGGAGCCCAAGCTGGGGAAGCCCAGAGCAGGGCGTGGCGGCGTGAGCAGGTGAGACACTACAGTGAAAGAGAAAATGACAGGAGCCGGGTCACCTGGGGCAACGTGAGTCAGACAGTTCTCACAGGAAGCTCACAGGAGCTGGGGCAGCGGCAGGACCCGGGCTCCAGGTCTTGTGGAGGTCCTGTGGTCAGTCCCTCTCTGGGGCACAGAGAAAGCAGGACCTCCTGGGCATAGGGGCGTGAAAATCTGGCTGAGAGACATGACTCTCTGCTTTTTTGCTCTTCTGAAAGAAATTGTAGGTGTGCCTGAGGCAGGGTGGACTCTAAGTTGCTCCGGTTCGCTCTAAGGTAGAGCCTAGCTCAGGATGGCCTGGGACTTCAACTCTGGCTTCTAGAATGCTGGCATTACTTGTGTGGCTTGCTTTGTGAGTCCCCAGATTGTTCAAAGAGAAAAACAGTGTTTGGCATGATGACGCACACCTTTTCCCTCGGCAATTCCAGAGGCAGGCAGATCACTGTGAGTTCAAGGCCTGCCTGGTCTGCATAGTGAGGTCCAGGACAGCAAGAGGGTGGGAGTAGGGTGGGGGGAGGGGTATGCAGAGAGACCCTGCCTTAAAAAAAAAAAAAAGAGAGAGAGAAAGAGAATGAAAGTAAATAAAACAAAAGTCTACATTCATTACAGTTATTTCTTTGTGCCTATGGAGGGTGTCAGGATACCTTTTGGAAATCAGCTCGCCCCTTTTTTCTTGGGGGTCCTCTGGTCTGGCAAGCCCTTATATACTGATCCATCAGGCAGGTGTGGTGGCGCACGCCTTTAATCCCAGCACTCAGGAGGCAGAGGCAGGTGGATCTCTGTGAGTTCGAGGCCAGCCTGGTCTACAAAGCGAGTCCAGGACAGGCAAGGCCACACAGAGAGACCCTGCCTCAGAAAATAAAAACAGAAACAACAAACAAACAAAACAAGAAGGAGACAGGAGGAGGCAGATAAAGCAGGCAAAAGATGGGTTTGGGAGAGCTTTTTTTTCTTTCTTTCTTGTTTTCTTTAAATCACTGCAGTGCCTTGTGGGAAGAACCTCAGGTGGAGAGTCAGGGCACACAGAGAGAGAAAGCCCAAAGAGGAACCACGAAGATGCCTGCACCCCCTTTGGCGGAGCACTTTCATGTCTGCCTGTCGGGGAGGTTTTGTGTCAGCATAGTATTAAAAGCCCAAGGTCACCTCAAATGGACTGTGGCTTGCCTACTTTTTTTTTTTTTTTTGTAAGGGAAAACAACTGCAGAGTCACAGAGAGGTGTTCAGACCTGCCCGGGGTTACATTTCAAACCCATAGTGAAAACGGCCAGTAGCTGTGGTCTCTCTGAGGCACAGAGAGACGTGTGAGCCCCTCGCCTTTGTGGGTTGTTTAACTAGGGGAGACCTGGAGAGATCTTGGAGAAAAGGTGGCCGAGTGAGTTCTGACAGTTGCCTCTGCCAGTCCCCTCTTTTTTTTTTTTTTTTTTTTTCTGCAAGGTTCTAGGGAGAGGTCAATAGTTCCATACCCTGGATAAGGGCTGAGGTGTGGCCCAGGTGTTGCCTTAAAGCTACCAGTGAGGCCTGGGGGTAGGGGATGGAAAAAGAAAAAAAGATTATAGGAAAATGCATTCATTTACATGTTATTAAGCACCTACCTGGAAGTTCTGTATGAGTGTTACTGCGGTGTTTATAACCTCTTTGCTGAGGAGTTGTTATTTTGAATATAATATTTTATTACTGCTTTGGGAATTTTGTACAATATATTTTAATCATATTTTAAAAAATAATTTATTCAGATTACATCCCCGAGTGTTATTCCCCTCACTTGTATCTTCCTGTTCCGCCCTATTTTATTTTATTTTTGGTTTTTCGAGACAGGGTTTCTCTGTGTAGCCTTGGCCATCCTGGACTCACTTTGTAGTCCAGGCTGGCCTCGAACTCACTACGATCCACCTGCCTCTGCCTCCCGAGTGCAGGGATTAAAGGCGTGCGCCACCACGCCCGGCTCCCCCCCTATTTTAATCATATTTTATTTCAATTCTCCCCTAACTCCTCCCAGATCTGCTCCCCAGCTTTTCACTCCCTCCTAATTAATCCCCTTCCCTTTTTTCTTAAATAGCCCAATTAATGTTGACCATATTTTTAGGTATGGGGCCATCCACTTGCGCATGCTTTGCTAAGCACCGGCCACACCGATAAGGAAAACAACTGTCTCTCCCGCACCCCCCCCCAAAAAAATCAACCGGCAATAGCTCCTCAGTCAGGTGTGGGGGCTCAGACACCCCTCCCTCCTCCAGGTCGATATGTTGACTGGCTGATCTTGTGCAGGTCTGACGTAGGCAGCCATGATTGCTGTGCCTTCACGGTTGTGGCAGACTTCCCACATACAGGTGTTTTCACTCCTCCCTGAGCCTTGAAAAGTGTGTGTGTGTGTGTGTGTGTGTGTATGAGAGGGGGGAGGGGGAGGAGAGAGGGTGAGGAAGAGGGAGAGAGACTTAACACTCTGGGGACCTCTGTTCTCTGCACTCTGATCAGTTCTGAGTCCTGTATTTGTCACTACCCACTATGCAAAGAAAGTTCTCAGATGAAGGTCGAAGAGCTACACTAATCCATGGGTAGAGCTGTGAGTCCAGAGCAGCGGCCCTCACCAGCCTAATGGGGCAGCTCTTTCACACAGTTCCTCATGGTGTGGCCTAAAATCGTTTTTCCTTAGCTCGCCGTGGTGGCGGCACACGCCTTTAATCCCAGCACTCGGGAGGCAGAGGCAGGTGGATCTCTGTGAGTTCGAGGCCAGCCTGGTCTACAATGGGTGTCCGGGATGGCCAAGGCTAACAAAGAGAGAGACCCTGTCTCAAAAAAACAAAAATAAAATAAAATAATAAAATAAAATTGTTTTCCTTGTGACTTCAGAGTTGTAATTTTGTTGCTGTTGCGAATCACAGCGTAGCTGGATGATGGGCCGCAGAGCTGATTTGTAACCCCTGTGAACGGCTTGATTATTTGGCCAGGTGGGGAGGCCCAAGTCTTCAATCCCAGCCTTCGGGAGGTCTGGAGGGCAGGCGGATCTCTGTGAGTTCGAGGCCAGCATGGGTCTACAGAAGGAATTCCAGGACAGCCAGGGCCACACAGAAAAACAGTGTCTTGAAAACCAACAACAGCAACAACAAAATTTACATTTGATTTATTATTGTAGTTGTTTGTGTCTATATGTGTGTGTGTGTTTGCGGGCATGTGTTTGCCATGGTGTGTGTGTGTGTGTGTGTGTGTGTGTGTGTGTGTGTGTGTGTAGGTCTGAGGACAGCTTTATGGAACTGGCACTCTCCTTCCACTCTTGTGTGGGTTCTGGGGATTGCACTCAGAGGTCCAGGCTTGAGTTGTCTCCTGAGCTCCACACATGCTCGGTGGCATTCCAATACCCACATTACACACACCACAGCAAACAAATGTAATAAAAAATTAAAAAAATAAAAGCCAGGCGTGGTGGCACACGCCTTTAATCCCAGCACTCGGGAGGCAGAGGCAGGCGGATCGCTGTGAGTTCGAGGCCAGCCTGGTCTACAAAGTGAGTCTAGGACAGCCAAGGCTACACAGAGAGACCCTGTCTGGAAAACAAACAAACAAACAAACAAAAAGAAGATGACACAACATATAATAGTGAACTTAAACGCATCCATGACGTTTTGGGTGCAGATTAGACGTGGTGCTGCACGCCTTTACTCCCAGCACTGGGAGGCAGAGGCAGGTGGCTCTTGGTGAGTCTGAGGCCAGGCCATTGGGGGCTGGAGAGATGGCTCAGCGGTTAAGCCCTGACTGCACTTCCGGAGGACTCAGGTTCAATTCCCGGGGCTCACATGTCAGTTCACTCCAGTCTGAAACTCCAAGATGTGACATCCTCATACTGACATGCATGCAGGCAAAACACCAATGCACATAAAATGAAAATAAACATTAAAAAAGAAAGAAAGCCCTTGGAAGGTAGAGGCAGGTGGATTGCTGTGAGTTCGAGGCCAGCCTGGTCTACAAAGCGAGTCCAGGACAGCCAAGGCTACACAGAGAAACCCTGTCTCAAAACAACAACAACAACAAAAACAAAACAAAACAAAACAACAACAACAAAAAAAAAAAAAAAAAAAGGAAGAAAGAAAGAAAGTCCAGACTATCAAAGGATACACAGTTGTTAGTCCTCAGTTGTCAGTGCCTGCCTGGCCTGTGGAAAACCCTAGGCTCTGTACAAACTAGGCATGGTGGTATATGCATCCTTAATCTCAGCACAGGAAGGTGGAGGCAGAAGAGCCTGGAGTCCAAAGTTATCCTTGGCCACATAGCAAAGCCAGCCTGGTGGGCTACATGAGATGCCATCTCAAAAAAAAAAAAAAAAAAAAAGTAACGAAATAACAGAAAACAAAAACAAAAAAACAAAAGAAGAGAAAAGAAATGCAAGAACTCATCTCTCTGAGAAAGACGCTGCTTTGTTTTGAGACAGGGTCTCTCTGTGTAGCCCTGGCTGTCCTGGAACCTGTTTGTGCCTCCTGAGTGCTGGGATTAAAGGCTTACACCACCATTCCCAGTGAGAGAGGTGGTAATGTGAGCGGAAAGCAGGGGTCCTTGTCTGTCTCTCCGCTGAGAAGCCAGGTTTCAGGAAAACGCTGGGCGGGCGGCACCTGTGCTAACCGATAGCTACTATATGAATCTTCTAGAGTGAGATCTGGGACAGTGGTGCGTATGGGACACGGTCCCCTGTCCTCTCCACATGTTCCAGGTACTCGGGGCCACCAGAGGCTGACTTTCAGATTTCACTGGGTGCAGCCAAGCCGTGGTGCCAGGGACAGCAGAGATGCGGTTCTCCTTGCAAAGCCCCAAATCATCTGTTTCTCCCCTTCCTCTCGCCCCTGGCCCCCCCCCTCCAAGCTGGGCGGTGAGATGACCTAGACCCCATTGTGGTGGATCTACCAGTGTCCTGGCCAGCCCTGTGCTGGCCCCAGGGCCTTGCCTTCACTGTATCTTTTTCTTCCACTAACCAAGCATTTTGGAAAGGCCACCCCCCTTTGAAACTCAACTCCAATTATCCTAAACTGATCAGGCCATCTGTTTCCTACTGGGTCCTTACTGATACACTATAATTAAAAACGGGGGGTGGGTGGCAGGGGGGAGGTTGGGGGGGTTGGGGGGGTGAATACAAATGAGAGATAATGAGGAACCTTAAAAGGCAGGCGACCAAATTGTATACAGCTACAGCAAGGATCCAACTTGGGGGACACTGCTCCACAGACGGCAGAGAAAGAAAAGAAACAGTTACAAACTGTCAAAAACAGACGCACCTCCCTGAGGTGGGAATCCAAAACTGACTACAGCTGTCCAGGTTGTAGGGTCTTCTGTAGATGGAATACTCACAAGCCAATGTTGCTAACTAGAGCGCACACCCACAGGAAAACACACAGGGACTCCCCGAGCTCTGGAAAAACTCCCATGGGTGAGAGGAAGTAAGAGATGGGGCAGGGGGGGGAGACAGTGATGAAGGTGGGGTGCCTCCCGCAAGTATTTTAGATTTTTTTTTCCTGTGTTTATCAAGCTTTATTCAATGAACACAAGTTGTTAATTTTCATCAGAGAAAGAAGTGGTAGTTTAGTTTGCACGGTTGTGAGCCATGTGGTTGCTGAGACTTGAACTCAGGACCTTTGGAAGAACAAGCAGTGCTTAGTGTCTGAGCCGTCTCTCCAGCCCTTCTAGTTTAATGTCTAAAGTAAAACAGAAGCATTCACTGAGATGTTTATATAAAAAGAAGATGGGGGGGGGAGGGACACTCAGATAAAGAGAGACACGTATCTACACATCTCTATATCTGCATAGAGATGTAAGTAGGAAACAGAATCAGAAATAAAGGTTTGGGGCCTGTAGTAGCCTTAGGGGGGGGGAAACATTTTTTGTTTCCTTATCCAGAGCTGGAGATAGAACTCAGGGCATTGTACCTGCCAGCCAAGCCTTATATATTCCTCAACTGTGTCCTCATTCTTTCAAGATGGATGGAGCAAATGCTCTACCACTGAGCCACGCCCCAGCCCCTCACTGGGGGATTCTAGGCAGGGGCTCTACCACTGAGCCACACCCCCAGCCCCTCCCTGGGGGATTCTAGGCAGGGGCTCTACCACTGAGCCACACCCCAGCCCCTCACTGGGGAGATTCTAGGCAGGGGCTCTACCACTGAGCCACACCCCAGCCCCTCACTGGGGGATTCTAGGCAGGGGCTCTACCACTGAGCCACACCCCCAGCCCCTCACTGGGGGATTCTAGGCAGGGGCTCTACCACTGAGCCACGTCCCCAGCCCCTCACTGGGGGATTCTAGGCAGGGGCTCTACCACTGAGCCACACCCCAGCCCCTCACTGGGGGATTCTAGGCAGGGGCTCTACCACTGAGCCACACCCCCAGCCCCTCACTGGGGGATTCTAGGCAGGGGCTCTACCACTGAGCCACGTCCCCAGCCCCTCACTGGGGGATTCTAGGCAGGGGCTCTACCACTGAGCCACGCCCCAGCCCCTCACTGGGGGATTCTAGGCAGGGGCTCTACCACTGAGCCACACCCCAGCCCCTCACTGGGGGATTCTAGGCAGGGGCTCTACCACTGAGCCACACCCCCAGCCCCTCACTGGGGGATTCTAGGCAGGGGCTCTACCACTGAGCATCACAACCAGTTCTTGGCACATAGAGAAAGGTGTGTCATTGGCTATAGTGGGACCTCACTTTTGGAAGGCTTCTTTCTTTTTTCTTTCTTTCTTTCTTTCTTTCTTTCTTTCTTTCTCTCTCTCTCTCTCTCTTTCTTTCTTTCTTTTTTTTTTTTTTTTTTTTTTTTTTTTTTTTTTTTTTGTCTTTAGAGACAGAGTTTCTCTGTGTAGCCCTGGCTGTCCTGGACTCGCTCTGTAGACCAGGCTGGCCTCAAACTCACAGCGACCCGCCTGCCTCTGCCTCCCGAGTGCTGGGATTAAAGGCGTGCGCCACACCGCCCGGCTTTGGAAGGCTTCTGATGATGAACAGATATGGGTTACAAGCATCCCACACATGGAGCTTGGTGAAAAGTGCTTCTCTAGAAGGTTCATTATGGTTACGGTAAAGGAAAGGACAAGGCAAGAGCAGAGACAGACACAGGGAGGGGAGGAGCCGAACCACCGTTTGAGGGTTGGGCAGCCGCCATTGTGGCACAAGGTTACTGTATGGTAAAGTTCGCATAAGCTAAGATCTCACATGGGCCTGGAGCCAGAGATGATCTTCTAAAACGCTTTCTCCAGTTAGGGAAGCCTGGCTGTGAACTGTTTCTCATCTAAGCCCATAAAAGCCAGTCGGGAGGCAGGCGGTGGTGCCTCGCGCCTTTAATCCCAGCACTCAGGAGGCAGAGGCAGGCGGATCGCTGTGAGTTCGAGGCCAGCCTGGTCTACAAAGTGAGTCCAGGACAGTCAAGGCTACACAGAGAAACCCTGTCTCGAAAAACAAAAACAAAAAAGAAATAAAGAAATGGAAAAATGAAGAGAGGTTTCACCAGCTAAGAGCACTAAGGACCTCGGTTTGGTTCCTAGGACCCACATAGTGGCTCAAAACCACCTTTAACTTCAAATTCAAGGGTCCTACGCCATCTTCTGGCTTCCTTGGGCATCAGGCAAGTGATATACACAAAGATATGCAGGAAAAACACTGACACGCAAAAAAATAAAATAAATCTTTATTTAAAAGCTCCATGAGAGCCGGGCGTGGTGGCGCACGCCTTTAATCCCAGCACTTGGGAGGCAGAGGCAGGCGGGTCGCTGTGAGTTCGAGGCCAGCCTGGTCTACAAAGCGAGTCCAGGACAGCCAGGGCTACACAGAGAGACCCTGTCTCAAAAAACCAAAAAAAAAAAAAAAAAAAAGCTCCATGAGAAACAATGTCATGTCTGCTTTCAGGGTTCTGATCTGTCAGTCACCTTGGGCAAGGTTAGCCTCGAACCTCGGGGATAAGTTCTATTGAGTGAGTGAAGGTCCCTGTTCCGGAGCCGTCATTGAGATCCTTAGCCACACGCCTCCCAGGGCACATCTGCCTAGACATGGCAGGACAAGTTCACAATCCTAGCAGCAGGAGGCAGAGGCAGGGGGACCAAGAGTGCAAGGGCACCCTCAAGGAACCCCAGGCTAGCCTGAGCTACCTAAAGTTCCTCCCACTACCTCCAAAAAACGAGGATGAGGAGAGGGTAGATGAAGAAAAAAACCACTATGTACTCCACCAGAAAACTTTAGATCAGGCAAGCACTTTCAGCGACGTTTTGATGTTTCCGGACACAAACACAACCTATAATAGCCCAGTAGCTATTATGGCGCCGGGGCTAGCACAGCCAACATCAGTGGATAGAGTGTTGCCTACCATGCACGGCGGGAGCCTGCGTTCGATCCCCAGAAATGTATAAACTGGGCACGGTGGAGTACATCCGATTCCGGCATTCAGGTGTTGAGGCAGGAGGATCAGAACTTAGAGGTCATGTACATATTGATTTGAGGTCTAGCCTGGCTGCGCAAGACCCTGTCTCAAAACAAAGCAATCAGGGTTGTTTCTTTGTTTTTGTTTTTGGTGGTTTTGTTTTGCTTTGTTTTTGTTTTTGTAAGATTTATTTATTATGTATACGGTGCTGAGCCTTCAGGGCAGAAGAGGGCACCAGATCTCATTACAGACGGTTGTGAGCCACCATGTGGTTGCTGGGAGCTGAACTCAGGACCTTTGGAAGTGCAGCCTGTGCTCTTAACCTCTGAGCCATCTCTCCAGCCCACCCTTTGTTTTTGTTTTTTTTTGGGGGGGGGCCGGGGAGGGTTGTTTTGTTTTGTTTTTTTAATGCCAATAATGAACTTGCCAGGAAAGAATTAGGGAAAAAAAAATTTCCATTCACAGTTGTTTCAGTGCAATAAACAATGGGGAGCAGATAAGAAGGGGAGACAGGAAACAGACTGCATCGTATCCGTGTGAATTGTCGAAGAACAAAATCTACTAACTAAACAGAAGTACATGAAGGGACACCTAAGAATCACCCTAACCAGGGAGGGGGAAACCCTCTACACTGAGAATTTACAGACTCTTAAAAAGGAAATTGATGGGGCTGGAGAGATGGCTCAGAGGTTAAGAGAACTGGCTGTTCTCCCAGAGGTACTGAGTTCAATTCCCAGCAACCACATGGTGGCTCACAACCATCTACAATGAGATCTGGCGCCCTCTTCTGGCCTGCAGGTGTACATGCAGATAGAGCACTGTATACATAATAAATAAATAATTTTTTTTTTTTTTTTTTAAAGAAACTACATTATAACAACATCTCTTCCGGGCTCTTGGGGGTTTTTTTGTTTTTTTGGTTTTTCGAGACAGGGTTTCTCTGTGTAGCCCTGGCTGTCCTGGACTCACTTTGTAGACCAGGCTGGCCTGGAACTCACAGCGACCCGCCCGCCTCTGCCTCCCGAGTGCTGGGATTAAAAGTGTGTGCCACCACGCCCGGCTCTTCCAGGCTCTTGAACTCGCAGAATCGATATTGTGAAAACGACTATATTGCTACAAGTGAGCCATATAAGCATTGCAAGTCCAATCAGAATCCCAGTGATAAGGCTGGTATATAGTAGAGTTGGCCTGTAATCCCAGGAGCCCTCGGGAGGCAGAGGCAGGCAGATCTCTGAGTTCGAGGCCAGCCTGCTCTACAGATCGAGTTCCGAGACAGCCAAAGCTACAAAGAGAAACCCTGTCTCAAAAAAAAAAAAAAAAAAAAAAAAAAAAAAGCCGGGCGTGGTGGCGCACACCTTTAATCCCAGCACTCGGGAGGCAGAGGCAGGCGGATCGCTGTGAGTTCGAGGCCAGCCTGCTCTACAGATCGAGTTCCGGGACAGCCAAAGCTACAAAGAGAAACCCTGTGTCAAAAAAAAAAAAAAAAAAAAAAAAAGCCGGGCGTGGTGGCGCACACCTTTAATCCCAGCACTCGGGAGGCAGAGGCAGGCGGATCGCTGTGAGTTCGAGGCCAGCCTGGTCTACAAAGCGAGTCCAGGACAGCCAAGGCTACACAGAGAAACCCTGTCTCAAAAAAAAAAAAAAAAAAAAAGAGAATATGGGAAGAGGAGCACTACGGCCGAGGAGGTGTAAACTGCTGCAGCCACTATAGACAGCAGCAAAGAGGTTTCTATTAAAAAAGAGAGAAAGAGTTAGGGGATGGGGAGGGAGAGAGGAAGGGAGGCAGAGAGAGGAAGAGAGGGAGGGAGAGAGAGAGGGAGAGAGAGAGAGAGAGAGAGAGAGAGAGAGAGCATAGGACCCAGCTCTTCAGACACCTGGGCCAACCCCAAAGACCTTTAAGCCCCACCACAGAGCCCTTCTGTCTGAGCTGCTGCTGGGCTCACAGTAACAACACAAGGAGACTCCCCCAGCTGGCCCCACCAGCAGACTGACAGCTACTTAAAGCGTGGGAAACAAACACCACAGGATTTCATTCAGCCGCTTAGAAAAGAAAGAGAAACTCCAAAGGGTGCAGGGCAATGGGAGGTCAGGTCATCACCACAGTCCCTGAGGTAGCCCTTAATGAGAAAGAGAGACCCTGAAGACTCCCCCACCGCGGGAGCCTAGTATACATCATGAAACTAAAAAGGGGACCTTGGGGGGGAGAAACAAAGGGTGTAGGGATGTTGGGGGGGCGGGAGACAAAATGTATGTGACATGAAATTAGAAAAGAAGAGGTCGGAGGGGAACGGCGTGGGTTAGGGACGGAATCCAGGAAGGTCGCCTCTCCACACACGCACTGAATGCAAATGCCTTTGGGGCAGGAGCCTAATAGGTTGATGGTCTAAAAAGAGTTAACAAGTTCAAGTTCAAGAAAGTTCACCAGAGTGAGTTTAGCCACCTGCATACTTGCTTTCCCAGAAGAGGTGGGGTCTTGGGTTTCTATCCCCGAACCTCCCCGCCCTGAAGGCAAATTGCTGTCCCATCCCCACCCCACCCCACCCCCAGGCAGCTCTTGGGGATTGTTTCTCCTCCCAAGGTGGGACACTGAGCAGAAGACAGGACACCCGTCTGTCTCCTCTGCTGTCTAGAGCACAACCGACCACAGGACATCCCCAAGACCTGGAGCCCGGGTCCTGTCGCTGCCCCAGCTCCTGTGAGCTTCCTGTGAGAACTGTCTGACTCACGTTGCCCCAGGTGACCCGGCTCCTGTCATTTTCTCTTTCACTGTAGTGTCTCACCTGCTCACGCCGCCACGCCCTGCTCTGGGCTTCCCCAGCTTGGGCTCCCCTGGTGGCTGGTGTCAACTTCCAGCCTTGTTTTCACTTTTCCTACATCAGCTGGGGCTGCCCACCAGGCCAGGTTAAAAGCATGGAGCAGAGATGGCACTGCACTAACACATACAACTGGCAACCGAGAGCCTCAGTCAAGACACAGCGACAGACTTGGAGCCACAGGGGAAGACCCAGGCCAGAGTCACCAAGCAAGACCCAGACCCCAGGGACAGCCTCAAGGGCACAGCGGAGGACTCCCCCTTCTTCTCACAGACTCCAGAGAGCAAGATGAAGCCAGGTGAGCCCCCAGACCGGTGCTTGGGTGTGTGTGTCCCCATTGTCACCATCCTGCAGCCCTCACTCTGTCCTTCTGTGACACAGAAACAGCTGGGGGCCACGTGTGCCACCTCCTGCTGCTGCTGCTGCTGGCCGTGGTGCTGACCAGAACCAGCGCTGTCCCTGCCCCCAGGGCCTCCAGGCTCCCACCAGAAGCAAAGGATTGCCACATAGGCAGGTTCAAGTCTCTGTCCCCACAAGAGGTGCTGGCTTTCAAGAACGCCCAGGATGCCATTGTGAGTCTCCCTCCTGTGTGGGCTAGCTCCACCCCTCCCTTCCTGGGTCTCACCCCTTAAACAGGCTGGGAAGAAAGCGGTCTCCACACCTCCTGCAGTGCGGTTGACTTCAACTCCTGCTCTAGTGGGCTAACCTCAGCCATTCCTGCAGTAGACCGATTGACACCCCTGCTGCAGAGAGCTGATCTCCACCCTTCCTTGGGTGGGGGCACACAACCCATTCTTTCTGTCCTATTCTAAGCCTCACCGTTCCTGCAGCGGGCTAATTTCCACTCTTCCCTCAGTGAGCTAACCCCAGGTTCTCCCACAGTAGAATGATCTCCAGCCTTCCCAAATTGGGCTATCTCCTGCCCCTAGTGCAGGGGCTGTCTAGTCTCTCCTGTCACAGAGGAGCCTCTGTCTTTCTGGCTGTGAACTTCCCTTTTCCCGTTGTGACCCTCCCCAAGTCCCACCGCAGTGAGTGGTCTAACCTCCACCCTCCTATATAAGCTAACCTGTGTCTGTGCTCTCCAGGAAGACTGGCTGCTTGACAAGGACATCAGGTGCAGCTCCCGCCTCTTCCCCAGGGCCTGGGACCTGCAGCAGCTGCAGGTGAGTTGGAGCTGGACACGGGCTGGCCTCAGCAGCGGCTCATCCGGGTGCAGTTTGGGGCCTCCGCCTTCCCGCTTCTCCCCTGCACCAGCGGTCCCATGACCTGTCCACCACCTGACCACATTGGTTGTGGCCCCTCACCTGGCTCTGCCCTCTACCTCTCACATGTCCCTTGTCCTGTCCACTACCCTGTCCCCTTCCCCTGTCTCCCTTGACCTAAGCCACCCCTGCTCCCTCACGTGGTCCCTCTCCTGTCTCCCTGGGCAGGTCCAGGAGCGCCCCAAGGCCTTGCAGGCTGAGCTGGCGCTGACACTGACGGTCTTGGAGAACATGACTGACTCAGCCCCGAGCACCATCCTGGACCAGCCTCTTCACACACTGCGCCACATCCACACACAGCTGCACACCTGTGTGAGTCCTGGGTCCCTGCCTCCTCCAGGCTGTCCCCCCAGCCACTTGGGCTTCCTGGTGTCCCAGCAGCGGCCTCACAGTCCCCTCCCCCACCCTCTGTCCACAGATGCAGCTTCAGCCCCCAGCAGCAGAGCCCAGGCCCCCAAGCCGCCGCCTCTCCCGCTGGCTGCTCAGGCTCCAGGAGGCCCAAAGGAAGGTGAGTCTGGAGGGGACACTGGAGTCCGTGGCCACTAGGAACCCTGAGTCCCAGCAGACCCTGATCCAGCCCTGTCCTTTCAGGAGAGCCCTGGCTGCCTGGAGGCCTCTGTCACCTTCAACCTCTTCCACCTGCTGCTCAAGGACCTGAAATGTGTGGCCAGAGGAGACCAGTGTGTCTGACCTGGGACCCTCCTGCCGGCTTCTGGAATTCTGCACTGTGTGGACCCCACCAAGCTCCTCCCCTGCCTTAATTTATAGCATTCATGGCTTTTTAAAGTATTTATTTATTTATATGTGTGGGTCTCAGACCTCACAAAAATGTCTATTTTTTTATTCTTTGTAAACATTCTGCAAATACACGATGAAAACAGACCTCTGTGGTGTGTCGCGCGTGTGTGTGTGTGTTGGCATCCACTCTTTTTCTTTTGCTGTCACAGCAATGACCTCAGCTTCAGCTGTACAGAGACACCCCTGCTTGCCCTGTGGTCTAGCCTGTGAGCTCTGTGGTCTAGCCTGGCCTACTGCTTTCTGCCTCTGGGTGGAGAGCACACTGTTTCTCTTTAGGATCTTCCTGGGTTGTTCTGGAAAAGTCTCTTCTCTGTGGCTGAGGTGTTGGCAGCAGGCTTCCCTGTGCTCCCCTTTGATTTTGATTTTGAGATAGGGCTTCCTGTAGCCCAGGCTGGCCTCTAATGTGCTACACAGCCTCAAACTCCTGTTTCCCCTGTTCCCTCTCTGGAGTGCTAGGCGCTGCAGGCATGCACCTCCATGCCAGGCTCTAGCAATAGCCGTTCTCGCTTCACCAAAGACACCGCGGTGGTGGATAAGGTCCCCTGCACTTTGTCATCTTCTCTTCCGGAACCTGTGTGAAGACAAAAAGGGCCGCTCAGGGAGGTGGCTCAGCATCCCAATCCCGAAGACAAGGTCTCACGATGACGCGCAGTCTCCTGGAGCGCGGGCTGGCTTCAGACTCACTGTGCAGCCGCGGATGCCCTGAGCTCCTGATCCACCTGCCTCCACCTCCCTGGCGCTTTGGAGACTGGCATGGGCCACCACATCTGGCTTTATAGGATGCTGGGGATCGGACCCTCAGCTTCATGCATGCTAGGCAAGGGCTGACCCCACCGGAGTCACATCCCCAGGCCCGTTCATGACAACCTGTACCCACGGATGTCCACAGCATGTGCTCTGTACCACCCTGACCTTTAATACAGACAGGCATGTCTGAAGTGCCACAGCTTTCAAACAGGGTGTGCAGGCGTTGTCTACTTGTGGGCTGTGACAGCCCATGCGCTCAGGATGTGGAGACACGAGGGTCAGTTCCAGGTGATCCTTGTCTGCTTGGTAAGCTTGGGGACAGCTTGGGCCATATGAGACCCTGTTCCCCTGTTCCCAAATATTCATCTACTATGTGCAAAGTAAAACTGAAAACGCTGCTCACATGTTGCAATGGTTACATGCAAAAGCGTCTTCCAAGATGGCTGTGTTCTAGACTCATCTTGTTTTCCAACTCCTCCTATCCCGAGTCCCTGGAGATGAAGACCTGAGTGTCACTCACATATTATGTTGTGATTTCTCCTGTATGTGTGTGTGTACATACTTGCTCACATGCATATATATGCATGTGCGCATGCATATGTGTCTTTACATGTGTAAGATGTAAGTGGGCATCTGGTGTCTTCCACTTTGATGATTAAGGTGGCTGAGGTGTTTTGTGACAAAGGCCCGCACACTCACTTCCTCGGATCCGGGCTCTTTTTCCACCTCGAGTTTCCCTGGGATTAAACTCAGGTCTTCATTGTGAACAGGTGTGTCGCATCTGAGCAGGGGCATGCAGGCTCTTTCCCTGAGCACTCCGAACACAACAAGGAAGCAGGGCAGTAACCCAGTATGTGGGTGCCGGTCCCGGTGGCCTCAGCATAAACACAGCCTCAGAAGAAAGTAAGAGATGAGACCCTGGGAGCTGAGGGGAGGGGAGCCAGTCAGGGATCAGAGGCAAGGAAGGTGGCGCCTCAGCCACTGAGGTAGAGGAGCCCTGGGCTGGCACCCATCACCCACCACCCACAGCTGGAGTTTAAGTTTTCTCTTTGGAACCCAATCTGCAAATGCAGCTAGTTATTGGTTTAATTTTTTGTTTTGTTTTGTTTTCTTCGTTTTTGTTTTTGTTTTTCCGAGACAGGGTTTCTCTGTGTAGCCTTGGCTGTTGTAGACTCTCTTTGTAGACCAGGCTGGCCTCGAACTCACAGCGATACACCTGCCTCTGCCTCCCGAGTGCCTGCACACCAGAAGAGGGCACCAGATCTCACTATAGATGGTTGTGAGCCACCTTGTGGTTGCTGGGAATTGAATTCAGGACCTCTGGAAGAGCAGACAGTGCTCTTATCCACTGAGCTGTCTCTCCAGCCTTCTTGTTGGTTTTGCTCAAATTAAAACATTTACTTTTTCCCCCTGTCTCTACATGTGTGCATACGTGTGGAGCTCCTATAGCTGGGCTTACAGTGGCTATACACCATCTGATGTGGGGGCTGGGAACCAAACTGTCATCCTCTATAAGAGCTGCAAGTGCTTTTAACCATGGAGCCATCTCTCCCGGCCCATCTTAAATTCTTTTTTTTTTTTTTTTTTTTAAAGATTTATTTATTTTATTTATTGCATATGAGTGTTTTATCTGCAAAGGAGGGTTTTAGATCACATTATAGATGGTTGTAAGCCACCATGTGGTTGCTGGGAATTGAACTCAGGACCTCTGGAAGAGCAGGCGGCGCTCTTAACCACTGAGCCATCTCTCCAGTCCCCCATCTTAAATTCTTTATGGTGAAAAATGCACACATCACCACCATATGAATTGGATTTTTTTTCACACTTACTATTTATTTGGTGGGTGTTCACGTGCCATGGCAAATGAGTGAGGATCAGAGGATGACTTTGGGGAGCCAGTTTTCTCTCCCACCTTGTGGGTCTCAGGGATGGAACTCAAGTTGCCAGGCTTGGCTGCAAGTGCTTTTCACTCCTGAACTACCTCATATTTATTATTTATTTTATTAATATTTATTTATTATTAACTGTGCAGTTTGGTGCTCTCAAACACATCCACACTGTTCTGCAGTGGACTCCCAGAAGTCTTTGCATCTTCCCAGGTGAGGCTGAGGCAGGAGGATCATGAGTTTGAGGCCAGCATGGATACCTGGCTGTCCTTTGTAGATGAAACTGTAGGCTGCAGAGATGGCACCATGGTTAAAAGCACTTGCTGCTGCTGCTGCTGCTGCTGCTGCTGCTGCTGCTGCTGCTGCTGCACAGACCTGAGTGTGGTTCCCAGCACCCAAATGAAGGTTCACAGATGCCTGTGATTCCAAATTCTGAAGCATAGGGTTCGACACACCCTTCTGCCTCCACAGGCACTACTCGCACACGGCACATTTATATACAGGCACCCAGTCCCTCCTACAGATGACATTAAAAGCAAATTAATCTTAAAACAACTAGACACAAGCCATCTCATTTTGTAGCAAGTTCTACTATTTAAACACCAAATTCTCTTCTTCCTCTCCCCCTCCTGGCAGCTGGCCTCTCCAGGGGCCTCGCATCCGTGTAACTAAAGCATGGGTCCTTCCATACCTGGCTTATCTCTCTTACTGTGGTACCCTCAGGGTCCATCTGCTCTTCCGTTTTGCTTATTCACTCTCTCTCATCAGCAGGAAGCCTGAGGTTTTGTTTTGTTCTGTTTTGTGAGACAGGGTTTCTCTGTGTAGCCCTGGCTGCCCTAGAACTCACTCTGTAGACCAGGCTGGCCCTTGAACTCACAGAGATCCGCCGGCCTCTGCATCCTAAGTGCCAAGACGTGAACCACCACCACCCGACCAGGAAGTCTGAGTTTCAAATCTTTAAGTCTCTGATAAGTTGTTACAGCAGCCACGAGAAACTCATACAAGCAGGAAATCTCAAAGCTGACTTAGAACGGAATGGAAATGTGGGTGGGTTTTTTGCCTTCCATGGATGGGGGGGGGGAGGAGAGGCGGGTGTCACACTGTGCCCTCTTCTGCTTAGCACAGGCTGGCTTCCATGTCCTGGGACATCGGGCTAATGGGGGCAACAGCATGGTATTTTTGGAAGGTCTTCCGAAGCAGCCTCTTTCTTTGGGTTCCCTACTTTCTTTCTTTCTTTTTTTTTTTTTTTGGTTTTTCGAGACAGGGTTTCTCTATGTAGCCTTGGCTGTCCTGGACTCGCTTTGTAGACCAGGCTGGCCTCGAACTCACAGCAATCCGCCTGCCTCTGCCTCCCTCCCGAGTGCTGGGATTAAAGGCGTGCGCCACCACGCCCGACTGGGTTCCCTACTTTTAAGGAAACATTTCCTGGGTGTCCAACAAGCCCCCTCCGTTTTTGGCAGCATGTGGGACTCAAAGCCCTACCACACACTCTCACATCCTGACATCCACGTCCTCCTCCCTGGCTCAAGCCAAGACGGTACCAAGGATGGTCCTGCAGTGGACGCCATCTTCCCAGGAGCCATAGTGAGGTTGGCACCCAAGGCTCCTTTTCTCTGACGTCAGCCAGCCCTGTCAAGCTCTGGCCTTCCCCCAACCTGAGCCTCTCCCTGGCGGCGGCCTCATCCCGTCACACCCCTTTTTCTCCTCTCTCCGGGCCAAGCTGAGATTCCAGAGGGAGCTGAGAGTTTCCACACTTGGAGGCTCAGAGGAGTATGAGGCCGGAGGCTCCCAATGGGAGGCTCTGAAACACCCAGAGAGGCGGACACCCTCGGAGGAGCCAGGAACAGGTGTGGTGAGCTGAGAATGAGTTATCCAGGGAATGCGGGGCATTTTGGAGCTAACTTCATCCTTCCTGTGGGTGGGGGGCGGCTAACCTGCATCCGTCATCCCCACCGCAGCGGGCTAACCTTCACTTCTCCGCAAGGGGCCAGCCTTTCTCCCTTCTGCGTGGGATAGTGTTCATGTCTACTCCAGCGGCTAACCTTCACTCTTCCTGAGCGGGTTAATCTGTGACCTTGCCTTCTAGCAAGAGTGACTTCTGCCTTTTCCTACTTATGAGTTTGGGGCCCCGGGGGCAGCTGCCGGTGGTGAGTCGGAGTCGCCTCCAGCCTGCCCTCTGCGGGCTTCCCGCATCTGCGTCATTGGTCCCTCCCCCTCCTCCTCGCTCCTACCGGGGGTCACCTGCTCCCTCCCCTCTGCTCTTCCTAACCTGTCCCTGGGTGTCTTCCTCCCAACAGCTGCTCTCATCTGGAGCCCTCACCTGTGTCTGTCTCCTTGCCCTGGTGTAGAAGTGCCCCGTGGCCTTGCAGGGCAAGGTGACCCAGACATTGAAGATCCTGGAGCGCGGCGGGTAGAGGGGAGTGGCGGCGCGCGGGGGGGGGGGGGGCGGGAGTGGCTGACTCAGTTCTGGGCGATGCCCTAGTATTCGTTAATTTACACCGCTGTGAGCGCTATTCTGGACAGAGACAAAGGAGCAAGGCTTTGTTTTGGCCCAGGGATTCAGAGGCTTTTAGCCCCCCCCCCCCGCTCCCCAAGGCATATCAGATCAATTCATTTGGGGGCGGCATTAGCGTGTGGTCCAGCCTGTTGACATCACAGAAGACCAGGAGAGCAGAGAGGGAGGCAGGAACCCTGCACATATCACCTCCAGATGCACTGGATGCTCCAACCGGGAGCCTTGGTTCTCAACACCAGCATGGTGGTTTATTTTGTTTTGGTTTGGTTTTTGAGACAAGGGTTTCTCTGTGTAGCCTTGGCTGTCCTGGACTCACTCTGTAGACCAGACTGGCCTCGAACTCACAGCGATCCACCTGCCTCCCCGAGTGCTGGGATTAAAGGCGTGTACTACCACGCCCAGCCTAGCATGGTGGTTCCTAAGTGCTGTCCCTCCGGTTCCAGGGAATCTGACGCCCTCATCTGGCTTCTGGGGGCACTGCACACATGCGGTGCCTATACCCAGGCGAAACACACATAAAATAAAAAATAAAAACGTCTCGCCCTAGTGACATGTGTACTTATAGCCAGGCTCCACATCCCAAAGACTCCAGTCTCCTCAAAATAATGGCAACAGCTGGGAACCAGACTAGTCATCCTGTGGGGCACATCTCAGATTTAAGCCATTACAGGCCAGGACTGGCCCCTTCCCACACCGCATGATACCCGCTCCTAGTTTTGGGACTGTGCAAATCCTGGGTCATCCACAGCGTGGCTTTACCCGGTAGGCCTTCCTCTGTGTCAAGGGCCAGGCTCACAGCCACAGATGCAGGCTCAGCCGGTACCCCAGGCACCAGAACCACCATTTCTTTCCCTGGCTGCCCAGGCTGCAGGAGGCCCAGAGGAAGGTGAGTCTGGAGAGGGGCCTGGGGTCTGCAGCGCCTGGAAGGCCTGAGCCTTGGCAGCTCCTGAGCTAGTTCTGTTGTCTCAGGAGACATCGCCCCCTCCCCCTCCCACCCCTCCCCCATCCCCCTCTTCCCAGCTCCCCCTCTCCCCCACCCCTCCTCCTGCTTCACCAGCTAACCCTCTCCCCACCCCTCCATCCTCTTCCAACCTCCCCCTCTCCCCCACCCATCCACCTCTTCAAAGCCCTCCCTCTCCCCCACCCCTTCCCTCTCTTCCAGCTCCTCCTCTTTCCCTTCCCCCCCTCCTGCCCTCTTCACCACACCTCCCCCTCTCCCCCTCACCCCACACTCCCCCTCTTCCCAGCTCCCCCTCTCCCCCACCCCTCCTCCTCTTCACCCCTCCCCCTCTCCCCCTCACCCCACCCCTCCTCCTCTTCACCCCTCCCCCTCTCCCCTACCCCTCCCCCTGTCCCCCTCCCCTCCCCCTTCCCCACCCCTCCCCACCTGTTGCCTGAAGGCCTCTGACACCTTTTATCTTTTCCACCTGCTGCACCCTGATCTGAAACATGTGTCTTGGACTCCCGCATGAGGCTATCCTAGGAACTTGTGTTTTTATGAGCCCCGTCCCTGCCCAGGGTCACCGGATCTAGGTCGCAACTGTTTGTAGAGCCTCCCAGATGTTTGTACTTGTGATTTTAGACCCTGTGAGAACTAAGTGGTGACAAGCACATCTGTCTGTGACATCGGACTTGTTTGTATGTGTGACTGTGTGAACGCGTGTAGCACTGAAGAATTTCTTCAGCCTCAGCATGTGTGTGTGTTTGTGTGTGTGTGTGTGTGTGTGTGTGTGTGTGTTGAACTTTCCCCTCAGGATAGAAACAACACCTCCTTCTCTGAGATGGGCCACCAGCAACAGACCAAAGTCCAGCTCGGGGAGCCAGTATGTTTACTGAGCTTCACTTAGAGGGAACATGGGTGATTGCCAAGCAGGCAATGCTACAGGAAGTGTCAGCCCAGCTCAGAAGGGCGGCACGCATCCTCACACAGGTGTAAACCCCTTCGGTGACTTTTCATACCCTGTGTATTTTAAAGCTTCCTGTGACAAGGCGCATCATACCACTTGGCAGATTCCATGCTGCTGGGAGCGGGGTGTACAGGTGGGCGTGGCTGGAATCGCAGGCAAATGCCTAAAGGTTCCCCACACACTTCTCCTTCCAAAGGGGGGAGGGGGGGCACAACAGTCAGCAGGCCTGATCTCAAACTCACACCTGTCCTTCTGCCACTGCCTCCCAAGTGGTGGGATCATAGACGTGTGCTACTGCGCCCGGCCGAATAATGAATTTTTTAAAAAATAATTTTTATTTAGTTTTTTATTTTATGTGCATTGGTATGTAGGTGTCAGATGCCTTGGAACTGGGAGTTACAGACAGATGTGAGCTGCCATGTGGTTGCTGGGAATTGAACCCAGGACCTTTGGAAGAGCAGACAGTGCTCTCAACCACTGAGCCATCTCTGCAGGTCCCAAGAATAATTAATTTTTGAGACTAGCTCTCACTGTGTAGCCGTGGCTAATCTAGAACCCTGATGACCAGGCAAGTCTGGAATACTTGGGAGACCCTCCTGCCTCTGTCTCCTGAATGCTGGGATTAAAGGCCATTATGAGCCCGGCAGTGGTGGCATATGCCTTTAATCCTAGCACTCGGGAAGCAGAGGCAGGTGAATCATTGTGAGTTCGAGACCAGCCTGGTCTACAAAGCGAGTCCAGGACAGCCAAGGCTACACAGAGAAACCCTGCCTTGAAAACCCAAAACCAAACAAACAAATAAAGGCTGTTATGCTTGGCTTGATCTTTATTTGTACATTTTTGTTACATGTGCGTATAAATGGATGGAGGTCAGAGTCAGAAGACAGAGGGCGGAGGGCCACTCCTGTGAGCCATTTCTCTCCTTCCACCATGTGGGTCCCAGGTATCAAACTCAGGTCATCAGGCTTGGCGACAAACACGTCTACCCAGTAAACCATCTTGCTGGCCCAACAAACCTGACCTTGAGGGACTTTTTTGAGTAGCCACACTGGCTCTGAAAAAGAAGAAGAAGAAGAAGAAGAAGAAGAAGAAGAAGAAGAAGAAGAAGAAGAAGAAGAAGAAAAAGAAGATGAAGAAGAGCTGTTCTGAGGACTATATTCTATAACAGTGATCAGACACACACATACACACACACACACAGGGTCAGGGAGAAGGAAATAGGCCACATGAAATGACTGACAGGTTCTGGCAGCCACACCACGGGCTCTGTCCCCACACGTGACTGCAGCAGGGATGAGCAGTCATAGCTGATGAGCTGCCCAGAGTGGCACTGCACCTGGGTCGCCTCCACCCCAGTCTGCATGCTCCTGGCCCAAGCACAGCCATGCCTGTCTCTCAGAATGTGTCCGACGCATGCCTGCGTTCTTCCATCGTCATGTTCCGTAGTAGCTGTGAGCCCTCGGTCTCGTCGCAAGCCATCTTCCAGCTGTCTGGTCGCGGGTGGTTTACAAAGAATGGAGATTTGGGCGCTGGCCTGTCGCTCTGTGGTAGAGCATGTAAACCGCCCTGGGCCCCACCGGCCTCTCAGCACTGGTTAGTTTCACTAACCAGTTGTGGAGACACATGGTAAGCTCAGCAGTCAGAGACAGGAAGGCTGTGCGTTTAAGGCGAGCGTGGTGAGGCCCAGGCACAAGCGAAATGTAGGTTTGTTTCTTAGTCTGGGAGGCCTGGGAGCTTGGTGTTGGTAAATGCTGTCTTCTTGCTTTCCTTTTCTCTGCCTCCAACTGCCACACTCACCACAGAGCTGGGGCTGGTCTCAAACCCCTGACCATCCAGCCTCTGCTCCCAGTGCTAGGATTACTAGTGCGTGACACCCCATTTGGCTTCAAAGAAGATTCTCCTCGGCTTCCCGTCCCAGTGTGAGGGTTCTTGGTGACACACCTGAGTGTGGCTTCTGGCTTCGAGAACCTGCATATATTCAACTTTACAAGTCAATGCCAAAATGTTTCTGTCAGAGTCTCTAACACATCTTTCCCCCTTACAGCACGCTTCCCCCAACTTAAGCTACTTTGAGTGGGTTTCTATTGCTACCTGAGCCATCAAAACGACTCCGGGATGACAGCCGCGTCTGTGATGTTCCTCCTGAGGGATTCCCTTCACCAACAGCTGTCGCCGGCAGTGGCTTCAAGACTCAACGTGGAAATTTGTCACACCAACAGTGTTGAAAGGTAAGAGGTGACTGCGTCGTGAGCGTGTCACCGTCACGAATGGGTGAAGGTGGCTGAGTGGGAGTGAATTAGGTGTCACAGGAGCGGAGGCCAGACAGTCCCTCCCTTCACGCACACAGACGCCCTCTGCTGTTGCTGCGCGTAGGAGAGCTCCAAGGTCCGGCCTGGAAGGTCTCACGTCTGCAACCTCAGCACTTGGAAGCAGAGGCCAGCAGCTTCAGTGAGTGTGAGGCCAGCCTGGGCTATGTGAAATCTTGCCTCAAAAATAAAAAAAGCGGGCTGGGCGTGGTGGCGCACGCCTTTAATCTCAGCACTCGGGAGGAAGAGGCAGGTGGATCGCTGTGAGTTCAAGGCCAGCCTGGTCTACAGAGCGAGTCCAGGACAGCCAAGGCTACACAGAGAGACCCTGTCTCGAAAAACAAACAAACAAAGGCGGGAAGTAGGGGATGGCTTAGTGGGTAAAGCACTTGTTGCACCAGTTTGAGAGCTCGAGTTTAAAGCGGGGCGGCTGCGGTGCCCTGTGACCTCGGTGCTGCGCAAAGGAGGACAAGACAGAGACAGGAAACTACCAGCTCCAGGTTCAGTGATCACTGCAGCCTGAGAGTAAGGTGGAGAGTGAAAGAGGAAGACACTTAACCCACATGCATAGGCAAATGCATGCACACACATGACCACACGTGCACACACACACACAATCCTACCACACACACACACACATACATGTAATTTTCCTGCATGCACACACATACACAAATCCTCCTGCATATACACAGAAACCCTCCTGCATGCACTCTCTCTCTCTTTCACACACACACACACACACACACATGCACACACACATACATGTAATCCTCCTGCACGCACACACATACACAAATTCCTGCATATATACACACACTATCCTGCGTGCACACACAAATCCTCCTGTACACACATGCACACACAACACACACATAATCCTCCTACATGCACACATACACACAAGTAATCCTCCTGCGTGGACACACACACACACACACACACACACACAACCTTCCTGCCTGTGCTTCTGAGAAGCTTAGATTACAGGTGTGTAGCACCAGGCCCATCTTTTGGTCTTGTTGTTACTGGGCACTAAACCCTGGACCTGCTGCGGGCTAGGCGGGCACTATACTGCTGGCTCACATCTCCAGAGCCTATTGTGTGTGTGTGTGTGTGTGTGTGTGTGTGTGTGTGTGTGTGTTCTGTCTGCCTGGGACTTCCGTAGTCTGAGTAACACACTTTTCCTTTTTTTTACAGAGCTTGGCCTCCTAGGTAAAGGACTTTTTTCTTCTCTTTCCTCTTGAGTTCTTGCACCTTTTCCCAACAGAGGAACAGGTTTGGCTTCTCTTCAGCAGAGGTCTCAGCTGACGGCACTGATCCTCTTGTGCTGTCAGGGCTACGACGAATTGAAACAAAGTTGGCTTGACACCGACCCGGATGCCAGGCTGCTTGTTAAGTGGCCAGTGGGCAGGGATGGCCTGGCACAGGGAAGATTAGGTCCCAGGGAGGATGGAGCGGGACAGCAAAAGGATTCAGCCAGCTGCTTAGAAAGCTGTGTAAATTAAAGCTAACAAATTGGGATGGGATGCAGCTCACAGGCTGTTTAGCCTACTCAAGATCCTGGTTCAGTCCCCAGGTGGAGAGAAAAACAATAAAACTTAGAACTGGCATAAAGTATCTCAGTGCCTAGAACTCTCCAGTGAGGGGCTGGGGTGTAGCTCAGTGGTAGAGCCCCTGCCTAGAATCCCCCAGTAAGGGGCTGGGGTGTGGCTCAGTGGTAGAGCCCCTGCCTAGAATCCCCCAGTGAGGGGCTGGGGTGTGGCTCAATGGTAGAGCCCCTGCCTAGAATCCCCCAGTGAGGGGCTGGGGTGTGGCTCAGTGGTAGAGCCCCTGCCTAGACTCCCTCAGTGAGGGGCTGGGGTGTGGCTCAGTGGTAGAGCCCCTGCCTAGACTCCCTCAGTGAGGGGCTGGGGTGTGGCTCAGTGGTAGAGCCCCTGCCTAGACTCCCTCAGTGAGGGGCTGGGGTGTGGCTCACTTGTATAAAGCTCTGAGCTCCATCCTCAGTACCACAAAGCCTAGCAATATACACACACTGGCACACTTGTGGGAACCCATGCCAAATTCTGCCATGTCAGAAATCCTGTGCTTAGGCTGTATGCCGTGACCTTCGAGGTGCTGACCTTTACCTCACCAGGAGGTCTTGTGTTCTAGGCCATCCTTGGACTATTTACCTTTGAAAGAAGTAAGGAAGTCTCAACTTGGAACCACCCAGAAGATCTAGGAAGTTCTTAGAAGGAACTACTCAGAGAACTAGGAAGTTCTACAGGGAGCGATTTAGGCTATTGCATTCTTGCCCGGGGGCTAGGGTGAGTGAGATTAGAATAAATCTTATTGACCTTGCCCTATATATGTTCCTGCGAGCTGGTAATAAAGTGAATCTTGATCAGAAATTTCCTGACTTGATTTGTTATTTCTCACGTCTCTGTATCCTACTTTCAATCCCCACTCCCTCTTTCAGGCTAACCCTGACTCGATATTTCCCGTGGGCTGGGCCCCGACACACAGTTACATACACACTCCTCTCTAAGTAAATGGAAGAAGTAAAAAAAAAAAAAAAATCTGAGCTGGGAGGCAGAAACAATGGCTTCAGGAGATAAGAGCACTTGCTGCTGTTACAGAGAACTTGCGTTTGGGTCCCCAGGTCCCGCATCAGGCGGCTCACAGACATGTGTTATCCAGCGCCAGGGACTTTGATACACTCCCTTCCAGAGCACTCACTTACGTGCATACACACACACACACACACACACTCACACATATGCAAACACACACATATGCTCACACACTCACACATACAAACACCCACACATATACAAACACACACAGACACACATTGACACACACTCATACACACTGATACACACACACACACATACACACACACTTTAAAAAAAAAAAAAGAAATATCTTTTTTAAAACCTCCTGCAATGGGGGCTGGAGAGATGGCTCAGTGGTTAAGAGCACTGCCTGCTCTTTCAAAAGACCCGGGTTCAATTCCCAGCACCCACATGGCAGCTCACAACTGTCTGTAACTCCAAGATCTGACACTTTCACACTAATGCACATAGATTAAAATTAAATAAAATACTAAAAAAAAACCTGCAATGTATGTTATAACAACAGTTCTGCCTACAAGGACTACATCTATGACACGGTTCCCTCAGATGACATTACACAGTGAGTTATCACCATCCGGTGGTGTGAGCCATCTGTGATGTTTGCACACCCCCAGGACACAATGCTCAGGATGTGTCCCCGCCATTAAGAGTTTGTTTGTTTGTTTTGTTTTGCTTTTCGAGACAGGGTCTCTCTGTGTAGCCTTGGCTGTCCTGGACTCGCTTTGTAGACCAGGCTGGCCTCGAACTCACAGAGATCCACCTGCCTCTGCCTCCCGAGTGCTGGGATTAAAGGCGTGCGCCACCATGCCTGGCAAGGGTAGTTTTATGTTGTTTCTGTCTCTCTGTCTTTGTCTCTGTCATTCTGTCTGTTTCTTTGTCTGTCTCTCTCTGTCTCTGTCTCCGTCTGTCTGTCTCTCTGTCTGTCTGTCTCTCCCCTACTTTGCTACTTTGACTTCTCTGAACTGGCTCCTAACTGACTCTTCTGTGGCTCAGCTCAGCTTCTCCTGGTTCACCTGCCTTCCCTCCTCGCTCTGCTAGCCGGATGCACTTTCACCTGCCACCTGCTTTCACTCTGCGCAGTCTCTTTTCCTCTCTCTAGCCCTACTCAGTCTTCTCTCCTCTGACCCCACTCTTCTCCCAGCTGGACCCTCTCCTGCTTGCGCCCCAACCCTACTGCCAGCTCTCTCAGCCTCTGCTGGCTTTTTATATTCTCTCCTGTTCCCAGAAGTCCAAGAGGCAACTGACACTGAAGGGCATAGGGTCCTTTAAAGGGCCAGGCACACAAAATAAACCGTACTACAGTTAAGCAATGAGTGACTGAAGGAAACACTCCCACTGGGTTCCTGTCACTCCTCAGCAGTAGTGGACACTGATAGCCTGACTTGCTTAGGGTTCATTTGCATATATTTCTATATGTGTGAAACACGTTCAACATTTTCATGTGCACTAAAATTTCCCTTCAGGCCGGGCGGTGGTAGCACACGCTTTTAATGCCAGCACTCGGGAGGCAGAGGCAGGTGGATCACTGTGAGTTCGAGGCCAGCCTGGTCTACAAAGTGAGTCCAGGACAGCCAAGGCTACACAGAGAAACCCTGTCTCGAAAAACAACAACAACAACAAAACACCACAAACCAATAAAATTTCCCCTTATACAATAAGATTTACTTTCTATTTTACATGTATGGATGTCTTGCTTGTATCCGTGTCTGTAACTTACATAGGTGTGCGCCCACAGAGTGGGTCAGATCCCCTTGGAACTGCAGTTGCAGCTGCTGGGAGCTGCCACGGGCATGCTGGGAGTAGAACCTGCATCATCTTGAAGAGAAGTCAGTGCTCTTGGCCTCTGAGTCATCTCTCTGGTGTCCCACACCCTTTGAGACAAGGTCTCTTGGGACTGGAGAGATAGCTCAGTGGTTAAGAGCACTGGCTGCTCATCTCAGAGGCCCTGAGTTCAGTTCCCAGCTTATGAAATCTGGTGCCCTCTTCTGTCTGATACTCTCATCTGTCATGAAAGTCATACATGCAAATAGGGTGCTTATATACACAAATAAACAAATCTTTTTAACAATAGCAACATCAGAAAGACGGTCTCTTTATGTAACCCTGGCTGGCTTAGAACTCACAGACCAGGTAGGCCTGGAACTCAGAGATCCACCTGTCTCTGCCTCCCAAGTGTAGGGATTAAAGGTGTGTGCCACTATGCCAAGCTTCAAATTTGTATCTTAAAACTTGGGCTGGAGAGATGGCTCAGAAGTTAAGAGCACTGCCTGTTCTTCTGAAGGTCCTGAGTTCAATTCCCAGCAACCACATGATGGTTCACAGCCATCTACGATTAAATCTGGTGCTCTCTTCTGGCCTGCAGGTGTAACGTGCAGGCAGAATACTGTATATCGAATAAAGAAATCTTTTTTAAAAATCCTATAAAACTTATGTGTGTGCGTGCGTTTGTTTGTCTGTGGGAGTGCACATGTCACAGTATGCATATGGATGGTCAGCTTTGGGGACTGGCTCTTTCCTTCCGCCATACGTGGGTCCCAGGAATCAAACTCAAGTCGTCAGCCTTGTCATCAAGCGCCTTTACCCAACCGAGCCATCTCTCTGGCTCAGCTTTGTCATTTAAACCCTGTGACATTTTTATGATATTCACCTACAGTGACTAGTCTGGACGAGACACATTCCTTTTTCTCCCAGGGGTGATGTCACGTGGGCAACAGCAATCTCCTTTTTTCTGGGCTGCTGGGAGAAAAAAATGTTGAATCAAGGTTGTGAGATCTAAAAAGAGGGTTTCTTTTACTAATCAAAATGTATCACTGGAAATGTAGAAAAGAAGAAAGAAAGCCAATCTTTCTTCCCACTGCATTCCCAGAATCCTTTTCAACGTGCCTGCTAGAACCCCTTTCATGGGGTGTCTGAATTATCGACTTACCGTCTGGCTCTCTCTGGGCCTCACAGATTCCTCAAGGGCAAGGTGTCCTCGCATTCTTTTGGAGAAAAATGCTGTATGAGAAGATGTTTATTTTTCTACACTTTGTCTAGTGTCTGTGAACATGCGGTGAGGAGAATTGTGCCTTAGTGGAGATACATAGTGTGTGCTCAAACAAATCAGTCAAGTGTGCGTGTGGGGAGCGGCAAGAAGAGTGAGCCTTGCAGGTAACAGTGCCCTGATAGCGCTGAGCCCCGGAAGTCTCGCTAGGCCTATGTATTAAACCTGTGTCTGCCACAGCACAATCAGAATCTGTATCGTTTGGAATCTCCCAGTGAGGGGCAGGGGGCGTGGCTCAGTGGTAGAGCCCCTGCCTAGAATCTCCCAGTGAGGGGCTGGGGTGTGGCTCAGTGGTAGAGCCCCTGCCTAGACTCCCCCAGTGAGGGGCTGGGGCGTGGCTCAGTGGTAGAGCCCCTGCCTAGAATCCCCAAGTGAGGGGCTGGGGGTGTGGCTCAGTGGTAGAGCCCCTGCCTAGAATCCCCCAGTGAGGGGCAGGGGGTGTGGCTCAGTGGTAGAGCCCCTGCCTAGAATACCCCAGGGAGGGGCTGGGGTGTGGCTCAGTGGTAGAGTGCTGGCCTAACACATCTGTGACCCTGGCACAGCACAAATGGAAAGACCACACTAGCAAAAGCACCAGTGACTTGAGGAGCAGGGTCTGCCTCTCTACCTTCCTGTGATGGTGGCATATGGTGCCCGGTTCAGGATCTCCCTACCCCACCTGTCTTATGTTCCTGGGAGCCTCCTGGGTAAACGCAGCTGTAGGTGACTGCACCACACTTTGGCATCTTTGGCTCCGTGTCCCTAGTGCCAAGGGCCGGGCCCCCGTAACCCTGAGTCCCGGAAGTACACTGAGAAATTAGCAGCTGGAGATTAGATATCACGACTCCCGAGGCTAGAGGGAGGGACAAAGCTCTGCGTCTGCTCTGGGGCAGGGGCAGGGCCTCAGAACCCTGCTGAGAACAGTGGTGACTCTCCAGGTGACCCAGCAGGTCCCGGCCTCTGGCTCTGTCCATTTATAGACACTATTTTATATTTATCCAACGTTTTCTATTAGGTATTTGTAGTATGTACTCTATACTTCAAACATGGCATATATGAATATAGTATAGTAACAATGACGTGGCTGGTTTGTAGTGCTTTGGAGTCATTGTAAATGACTTTATTGATTAGTCTTATCATCCACAATTCCACCAAGGGCAAGAGAATGATTACTGCAGCTGCCTGAAGTCGCTCAGCAAGCACACGGCAGAGTCCAACGCGAGCTCCAGAGCTGGGGATATGGCATTCGTAAAGACAGGGTTGCGAGGCCGGGGCGGTGGTGGCGCACGCCTTTAATCCCAGCACTCGGGAGGCAGAGGCGCTGTGAGTTCGAGGCCAGCCTGGTCTACAAAAGCAAGTCCAGGACAGTCAAGGCTACACAGAGAAACCCTGTCTCCAAAAACCAAAAACAACAACAACAACAAAACAGGGTCGTGGCGGTGTATGCTTGTGATGCCAGAGCTGGGGAGGCGAGCCCAGGAGAATACAGACACAGTGCTCCTGGTGCTGTCAGGGGACTCAGCCACCTACTTTTTGCACAGATCCCATCACTATGAGGTGCAGGGATCTGGACCCAGGCGCTCTGTCTCCCTAGGCAATTCTATTACATGTTTGGTTTTTAGAAATAAAAATAATGCATTTATTATTATTTTGCGTATGTATGTATGTGTGCACATGATGAGGGGCACAGGAGGAGGTCACAGGAGGACGTCGTGGGACTGGTGTTTCCCCTTCCACGGTTAGGTTGCAGGCACCGACTCAGGTTGTAAAGCTTGTGCCTTTGTCTGCCGAGCCATCTCAGCAACCTCCGTGCTTTCTGTTTTATGTGGACGTTTGTGGTCGTGCGTAGCGTGTGTGCATGTGTACATGTAGAGATCAGAGGTCAACATTAAGTATCTTCCACAATTGCTCTTTATTATTTATTTGTTTGTTTGTTTGTTTTTCGAGACAGGGTCCCTCTGTGTAGCCTTGGCTGTCCCAAACTCACTCTGTAGACCAGGCTGGCCTCGAACTCACAGAGCTCTACCTGCTTCTGCCTCCTCGAGTGCTGGGATTAAAGGCGTGCGCCACCATGCTCGGCTTTATTTATTTATTTTAAGAATGTGTTTCACTACGTGGGTCTGGGTGGCTGCCTAGAACTTTGGTAGATCAGGAGGGCCTCGAAATCACAGAGATCCACTTGCCTCTGCCCCGCGAGTGCTGAGGTTAAAGGTGAGCACTATCATTCATCTCTCTGCTTATTTTAATTAATTAATTAATTAATTATACAGTAGTCTACTTGCATGTGTGCCTGCATGTAGGCCAGAAGAGGGTGCCAGATCTCACTATAGATGGTTGTGAGCCACCATGTGGTTGCTGGGAACTGAACTCAGGACCTCTGGAAGAACAGCCAGTGCTCTTAACCACTGAGCCATCTCTCCAGCCCTCAACATGTAAATCATTTTGCTTTCTGTGTATGGGTGCAGCATGTGTGTGCATCTGGTGCCCATGAAGACCAGAAGACGGGATTGGATCTGCGGGAACTCGAGTTATAAGGCATCATGTGGCTTCTGGGACTTGAACCCCAGCCCTCTAACTCCTGAGCCATTCTTCCAGACCCCTGTGCACTTATTTTTGAGACAGGGTCTTTCTTTCTTCCTTCCTTCCTTCCTTCCTTCCTTTTTTTTTTTTTTTTTTTTTTGAGACAGGGTCTTCCTTCCTTCCTTCCTTTCTTTCTTTCTTTCTTTCTTTTTTTTTTTTTTGAGACAGGGTCTTTCTGGAACCTAGAGGTCACCAGCTGTGTTGGAGAGGCCCCTGGAGGGCACTGGGCTCTGCCTGTCTCTGCCTCCCCAGCACTGGGCTTACAGCTGGGCTGTCACACCTGCCTATTTCCCTTGGGATCTGCACTCAGGTCCCGTGTTTGCAGACTTTCATACTTGCTGCTGCTAGTGACGAGCCCCTCACACATGCCGGGCTCAGCCTCCATCGCTGACCTCCACCCCAGGCACTGAAACACACCACCAATCATCTGCTGCTATCTGTACAACCTGGAAGCCTAGAAACAAATGCTGCCGTTTCCCCAGGCAGGAGAACCGTGGTAGCGTGTCTGCAATGCCGCACTAGGGTGGCAGAGGCAGGAGGGTGGCTTTAAGTTTAAGGCCAGCTTTATATTGAGATCCTACGTTAGCGAAGCTCAAGAGGGGGCTGGAGAGATGGCTCAGAGGCTAACAGCACCGGCTGCTCTTCTGAAGGTCCTGAGTTCAACTCCCAGCAACCACATGGTGGCTTTCAACCATGTATAATGAGATCTGGTGCCCTCTTCTGGCCTGCAGAAAGAAAGAAACAAAGAAAGGAAGAAAGAAAAGAAAAGTAAAGTGAAAGAGGAGGAGGATAGGAAAGCCTCTAGGTGTGGCTGGAGTGTAGCTTGCCTGAGGCTGGGGGTTCCTCAGAACCACACAGAAACAAATCTCCAGCTCAGTTTTCTGTCTCCCGTTCACCCAGGGTCTGGAATACATCCCAGGGTGAGCTCCAATTTGGTCTGTAGCCAAGGATAGCCTTGAACTCCTGATCTGCCTGCCTCACCTCCTCAGTGCTCTCACCATCACAGCTGCACCATGAACAGTGGTAAAGGATCAAGCCCCTACCCCACCCTCAACCCCGGCTTCCTTGGGGCTGGGCAAGCACATCCCCAGCCCCTTGACTGACTTTATAACGGTCTTTGACCAGTCAGACTCCCAGCCACTGGGGTCTTACTTCCATTTTGCCTTTATTATTCTGTGGTGTGATATTTTTCATGCTGCCGGACCAGCGAGGTCTCTGGCTCCCAGGGCAGGGGGCGTGTCCTCTTTGCTCTCCAGTCTCTTTTTTTATCTCGCAGCTTCTCTCTTCCCATGGGTCAGATACATAAATGCACCTCAGATCTCTCGTGGCCCATAGTCGCCATGTCCCCGCTGTGCCCTCTCCTGTTGGCTCTAGCCCTGGTGGCTGTCCGTGATGCCCACGGCGCCTGCCCGGTGCCGGCAGACCTGAAGAAGGCAGATGGCACACGCACATGTGCCAAGCTCTATGATAAGAGTGATCCTTACTATGACAACTGCTGCCAGGGGCCCGAGCTGTCCTTGGAGCCGGGCACCGACCTGCCCTACCTGCCCTCGGGCTGGGCCAACACGGCGTCCTCTCTGGTAGTGGCCCAGCGCTGCGAGCTCACTGTGTGGTCTCGCTCAGGCAAGGGTGGCAAGACACGCAAGTTCTCTGCGGGCAGCTACCCACGCCTGGAGGAGTTCCGCAGAGGCATCTTCGGAGACTGGTCCAACTCCATCTCTAGCCTCTACTGCAAGTGAGTCCCTGTGACCCTTAAAGCTCCGAACCCTCTACCCAGCCCCACCGACCCAACCCCCAGGCTCCCCCAGAACCCAGAGACCCACTGACTTATACTAAGAAAGGTAGATTTCCCCCTACAAACTGTTCTTGGAGGCCCCATATCCCAGTGTGTGCCGGAACTAGTCCTCTTAATCCTCCATCTTTAGGGCCCTTGTTCCCCCGAGTCTCTCAGGCAAACTCTTGTTTTTTTTTTTTTTTTGTTTGTTTGTTTCCTTTTTCTTTCTTTCGAGACAGGGTCTCTCTGTGTAGCCTTGGCCATCCTGGACTCACTTTGTAGACCAGGCTGGCCTCGAACTCACAGCGATCCGTCTCAGGCAAACTCTGGACTCCCCAAACTACGACACCCAACTCCACTATTGCCTCCGGTCTAGAAGCTCCTCCCCTCCGTATTGTTTTCTATTCTGCGCTTGCATGATGTTTCCTGGCTCCCGAATCCCAAGCCAGCACCCCGGCTCCCCGCCCCTCCCCTCCCCGCGCCCCGCCCCTCCCCGCGCCCCTCCCCTCCCCCTGCCCCGCCCCTCCCCGTGTCCCTTCCCCCATTGCATTTGAAAGCCCTAGACCCAACTCTCAGACTTAAAAATCCTCTCAGGCCTCAAGACCTCAGGCCCAAGTCTTGAAGACTCAATCTATTCTAGATTTCTACCCCGCCCACTCTGTCTTCCAGCTCTCCCAGGCCCGACCCTGGGGGTCCCCAAGTCTGGCAATCAAGCCAACATATATCAGCTGTTCTTTGGCTTACTGTATCACCATCCGAACCCAGCCCAGCGTAACTCCTCCAAAGATCAGCGGCCCCACCCCCACTCCCGCCGCCCGCGAACCTCCCAGGTCAGGACCCCAAGTTTTTGTACTTGGAGCCTTGAACCTCCTCCTCAGACTCTCCCACATGGGGGTACCTCTGCCCCGCCACCCCCTGTTGGGAATTTCTGTTTCTGTTGCAGGTGCAATTGATGCCTTGAGGGCCTTTCAGCTGTAATGCCACACAGTGCTGAGCCCAACGAGACTGCCCTTGGGGATTGACTGCTGAGGCTCCAAGAGCCAGGAGGGGAGGTGGCCCGGCTTCCTGCCATGGTAGCCTCCCTGTAATACAGTCCTTGTGAAGTTACGACCCTGTGTGCTATCTGCTTGTATTTGAGACCCGAATCCACCCAGGCCTGGATAGATTAGGAGAACGCGGAGTGATCAGGTCTGGCTCAGTCCGTGCTGGGGACCCAGCCTTAGGGTGAGGGGTGAACAAAGACACCCAGGGAGCAAACCAGGGCACTGCCGACTGCTGTCTAAATATTTAAACATTCCTTGTTTACTTCGGGTAAATCTGTCTCAGACGCCTGGGGAGATACAGACACTTAACACTCATGCTTAGAACATCAGAGTTGTTCTAGGACTTTATGCCAGGATAGAGCCCTGGTGTGTTGGGTGATGTGGTAGAGTCAGGGGCTCTGCCACTGAGCCACGCCCCAGCCCCTCACTGGGGGATTCTAGGCAGGGGCTCTACCACTGAGCCACGCCCCCGGCCCCTCACTGGGGGATTCTAGGCAGGGCTCTACCACTGAGCCACGCCCCAGCCCCTCACTGGGGGATTCTAGGCAGGGGCTCTGCCACTGAGCCACGCCCCAGCCCCTCACTGGGGGATTCTAGGCAGGGGCTCTGCCACTGAGCCACGCCCCAGCCCCTCCCTGGGGGATTCTAGGCAGGGGCTCTGCCACTGAGCCACGCCCCAGCCCCTCCCTGGGGGATTCTAGGCAGGGGCTCTACCACTGAGCCACGCCCCAGCCCCTCACTGGGGGATTCTAGGCAGGGGCTCTACCACTGAGCCACACCCCAGCCCCTCACTGGGGGATTCTAGGCAGGGGCTCTACCACTGAGCCACGCCCCAGCCCCTCACTGGGGGACTCTAGGCAGGGGCTCTACCACTGAGCCACACCCCCAGCCCCTCACTGGGGGATTCTAGGCAGGGGCTCTACCACTGAGCCACGCCCCCAGCCCCTCACTTGGGGATTCTAGGCAGGGGCTCTACCACTGAGCCACACCCCAACCCCTCACTGGGGGATTCTAGGCAGGGGCTCTGCCACTGAGCCACGCCCCAGCCCCTCACTGGGGGATTCTAGGCAGGGGCTCTACCACTGAGCCACGCCCCAGCCCCTCACTGGGGGATTCTAGGCAGGGGCTCTACCACTGAGCCACGCCCCAGCCCCTCACTGGGGGATTCTAGGCAGGGGCTCTACCACTGAGCCACGCCCCAGCCCCTCACTGGGGGATTCTAGGCAGGGGATCTACCACTGAGCCACACCCCAGCCCCTCACTGGGGGATTCTAGGCAGGGGCTCTACCATTGAGCTATACCCTAGCCCCTCACTGGGGGATTCTAGGCAGGGCTCTACCACTGAGCCACACCCCCAGCCCCTCACTGGGGGATTCTAGGCAGGGGCTCTACCACTGAGCCATGCCCCAGCCCCTCACTGGGGGATTCTAGGCAGGGGCTCTACCACTGAGCCACGCCCCAGCCCCTCACTGGGGGATTCTAGGCAGAGGGTCTACCACTGAGCCACGCCCCAGCCCCTCACTGGGGGATTCTAGGCAGAGGATCTACCACTGAGCCACACCCCAGCCCCTCACTGGGGGATTCTAGGCAGGGGCTCTACCACTGAGCCACACCTCAGCCCCTCCCTGGGGGATTCTAGGCAGGGGCTCTACCACTGAGCCACGCCACAGCCCTCTCTACTTTTTTTTATTTTCGAATGGGGTCTCACTAAGTTGCCCAGGTTTTCTTTTCACTTGAGACCCCTTTACCTCAGCTTCCTTAGTAGCCAGGTTTATTGGCTTGACACTGGATCGTCAATCACGCTCAGCGTTCCCTCCCTGACCTATAGAAGACATGTCTGTCCAAATACAAGTTTCTGTTCAGGTTGGGGTCTCGGCTTCACCTTTGCCGCAGGCATAAGGGTGCTTTTAATGGCGGTCTGGTTTGGGTGAGTCTGGGGATGGTGGAGAGACATGGGACCAGCTCTGCAGGGATGAAATCCAGGGTAGAATGGAGACAGGACTGGAATCTGGGGGAGATTCTGAGTGTTAGGGGATGGGGAAAATGGGCACACACACTGAGGGATATAAAGAGATCAGCTTGAGGGGGGCTATGAGACATATTAGCATGGAAAGGGGCTTGCTACCAGGTCTGACACCCTCAGTTAGATCTCCATGACCCACAAGGAAGAAGGAAAAACTCGAGGTCACCCAGCGGTGCAGACCTGGATCCTCAGTTACTCAAGAGGCCGAGGCAGAGGCTTGAACATTGGATGCCAGGCTTGGCCACTTAGGTAGACTCTGAGTCAGACTTTCAGCAAGTGAAAAGAGCGCTGAGGGGGATATAGTTCAGTGATAGAGAACTTGTCCAGGATACGGAGCATATACAGTATATCAACCAGGCAGTGGTGGCGCACGCCTTTAATCCCAGCACTCAGGGGGCAGAGGCAGGTGGGTCGCTGTGAGTTCAAAGCCAAGCCTGGTCTACAAAGTGAGTCCAGAACAGCCAGGGCTACACAGAGAAACCCTGTCATGAAAACCACAAAAAAGAAAAAAAAAAGATTTACCCTAAGGTGAAGGGTCAGCAGGTGTGAGAGGTGAGCTGAGGGAAGTTCTAGTGAACAGAGGAGCAGGCAGACACTAGCCTCAGAGCAGGTGTGTGTCTGTGTGTGTTTTCTTACAACCACTCTCAAATGGTTTATTAAGCACCTACAATGAGGCAAGCAGTGGGTTTGCAAGGAGCGGGCCCTACCCAGAGCCACACATTCATGGAGGTGTCAGAGGAGACCCCAGGGACCAAGCAAGAGCTGAGAGACCTGGGCAGGGAAGAGAAAGTGTTAGGAAGGAGCTGGGGACCCAGAAGGGAGCAAGGTGGGGCCAGGGTGAGGAAGACAGGGGCTGAGGGTCACGGAGGGAGGAGGGGCAGAAGGGTAAGGGTGAGAGAGGGGAGGACGGTGGGGGGGGATGAGGAGGTCAGGGAGGTGAGGAGGGGTCAGGGGAGTGAGGGTTCAAGGAGTGAGGATGGGTCAGGGGAGCGAAGACAGTTGGGGGCTGAGGGGGACAGGGGGTCAGGGAGATACAGAGGAGTCAGGGGTGAGCAGGGGTCAAGGCGGTGAAGAGGAGAGGGCTGGGGGTTAAGGAGGAATCAGCTGTTGCTAAGCACAAAGAAAGGGCAGGAAGCTGGAAGCTTAGGGCGCAGAGGTGACAAACACCAGGGACTTCCCAAGGATCAGTCACATCAGGCTGGGAGAGGCCGGTCGGTGGTCACTCCCTGAGCTGCACGGACACGGAGGAGTCGGTCACCCTCGTCCTCCGAAGTCCCCCAGGCTCCATGCGGTTCTTGGCCTTGTGCTGGAAGTAGACAAAACGCACTCCCGGACCGTACTGGCGGAAGACGTGGGACACCTGTGGCAGTCCGAGGAAGAAAAACCTCAGCAGGGTCCCACAAGCCTGACGCTGTCCCTTCTCCCACTGCCCAAGGTCTTGGGAAAGAACGCTTGTGTGGGCAGGGCGTGGCAACGCATCTCACCTGGATCCAGCGGCCAGGGGGGCCTCTCCCATTGGTCCGAGGGGCCACGTGGTGCTGGGCAATGACCGTGCGGCGGTCAGCTGCTAGCAGCCAGACGTGCAGCTCGTAAACACACTGGTCCAGGCGGCTGTCTTCAAACCTGGAGGAGATTCCACCTTTCACTGCCATTGTAGCGGCAACATCTCAGCCCCAACGCCCCGGTCCTAGCCACAGCCATAGAACTCTCCAAATCCAAACTCCCAGCCCTGGGCTGTCAGAGGCCAAGACAACCTGTCCTCTGAGGCCAGTGCCCAGTGGGGGAGTAGACGTGTCACCAACAGTGACTGATATATATATGTATATGGAGGGGTACAGGCAGAAGTCAAGGTGTGATGGGGTACAGGCAGAGGGAAAGATCAGGATGAGGGTACTGTAGAGGTTAGGGGTGCAGTGGGGAACTCAGGGCCTCGGAGCAAATGCGTATGGCCCCTCTGTATGACTGAGGTATAGGATTCCAGATGGAGCCACGCGAAACTGTCTCCTTAACAGGGAGGTAGTGAATCTGGGAATCAGAGGGGCACAGGCTTCTGGGGATAAAGGAACAGCCTGGGCCAGAGGGGACCCATCCCGTTGACACTTGAAAGATACAAAGATTGGGGACCAGACGCGAGGGGACCAGGACCAGGTGGGCCCACAGAACCAAGGGGTGTCGGTGATGGGCTCAGGCTGTTGGGAAGAGGGAAGGGCTGAGGTCTGGGGTGCCTTGGCGGCATGGTGAGGCAGCCAGGCAGGGCGGGGCGGGGTGGGGCGGGGCACACCAGTCCATGACGGTGATGTCAGGCTGCTCGTCATCCAGCAGTTCCTCCCACAGCTTCTTGGCCAGCAGGTTCACACACTGCTCCTTCACGGTCCAGCTGCAGAGGAACAGGAGAGGCGGGAGGTCAGGCGATCCCATAATCCCGAGGCCTCCAAGGGGGTGGGGAGTCTAGTGACAGCAGGAGACCCCCGCCCCCGCCCGCAGCAGCCCCGCGCCCATGAGGACCTGACAGTCTTGGTTGCCAGGAGACGCTGGCAAGTCCTCAGTTCCAGATGGGAACTGATGCTTAGGATGATGACCTGACCTGGGCCTGGAATCTCAGCTGCTCTAGCGGCTGAATTAGAGGGTCGGAAGTTCAAGGCCTACTTGGGCAATTTAGTGAGACCCTATCTCAAAATTTTAAAAAAAAAAATGGACTAGGGACATGGCTCAGCAGTAGAGCACATACCCAGAATCCCTCAGTGAGGGGGGGCGGAGGCATGGCTCAGTGGTAGAGCCCCTGCCTAGAATCCCCCAGTGAGGGGCTGGGGACGTGGCTTAGTGGTAGAGCCCCTGCCTAGAATCCCCCAGTGAGGGGCTGGGGTGTGGCTCAGTGGTAGAGCCCCTGCCTACGATCCCCCAGTGAGGGGCTGGGGGCGTGGCTCAGTGATAGAGCCCCTGCCTAGAATCCCCCAGTGAGGGGCTGGGGACGTGGCTTAGTGGTAGAGCCCCTGCCTAGAATCCCCCAGTGAGGGGCTGGGGTGTGGCTCAGTGGTAGAGCCCCTGCCTAGAATCCCCCAGTGAGGGGCTGGGGGCGTGGCTCAGTGATAGAGCCCCTGCCTAGAATCCCCCAGTGAGGGGCTGGGGGTGTGGCTCAGTGGTAGAGCCCCTGCCTAGAATCCCCCAGTGAGGGGCTGGGGCTTAACTCAGTCCTCAGTCCTAAAGACTCATCTAGGTTAAAGGAGACTTCAGTCGGTACAGCAAAAACAAAAGCAAATTTATAAAAGAAAAGGTTTGACTCTGAACCCCTGAACTACACACACCCTCTTACCCACCACTCGGGAGGTGGAGTTAAGTCAGTAAAGGACTCAGGTGACTCTCTCCCAGGAAAAAAGGATGAGAGCGAGGCTTATCAAATGCCTACTGTGTGCCGGCCAGACTTCCCGGGCAACTTTGTTACATCTTTCATAGGCATTCTATTATGGCTAACCCTGTGACCAGGGGCGGGGAGGGGGTGCGGAGCGGGGGGGGGGGAGGAGGAGAGAGGCCCCTCTGCAGGTGCCTCAGCAAGGGTAGAAGAGTGATCCCACCCCCACGCCCTGTGGCAACTCACCTGAGGGGCCCCTGGAGGGCCTCAGTAGAAATGTACCATCCGCGGAAATTACCTGGCCAGTGAGGAGGGTAGAATGGTTGGTGAGGCATCCTTGCTTGAGAGCCACCATCCTCCCTGGCGAAGCCCCCAAGTGCTTACCCAGTTCCTTCAGGGGTTTCCGGGTGGGACCCATAGGGGGCGCCGGCTGGTAGATATTAATGCCTGAATCATACAAGGGAATTCCGCCTCAGGCCAGTGCCCACCGCTGGGCACTGTCTTCCTACCCCCTGGGGCTATACTGGAAAGGCAGGCACCCGACCGGGCTAGACCAGCCTAGCAGGGACTAAGGATGTCGGTGGGCGGTTATGGTGCGTCCCTGGACGTCTGGAAGAAATCTAGAGAAAGGGACTGAAACACAGGTAGAGGGGAGGGAGAGGGTGGGAGGTGCGGAGAGAGGAAGGGAGGGAAACAGAGGCAGAGAGACGGAGACACACAGAGACGAGATGCAGAGACACAGAAGTGCAACGAAAGTCAGACAGACAGACAGACAGACAGCAGAGACGCAAATAGGAGCCACAGAGAAAGATGAGGAGACCAGGGTCTGAGCAGCCCGCCGCGGGTCTCCAGGCTGCGTCCCCCACCTTCGGGGTTGGGTGAGCTGAGCAGGTTGCGGTAGAGCGGCCTCTCCACGAACAGCAGCTTCCAGCTGATGCTGGGGGGCAGCTCCAGCTTCCCGCTCAGGGGCCCCCATTCTTCTACCAGCAGCTGCCTGGCTTCCACCTCGGTTGGCGCTTTGGGCTGCGGGGGGAGCTCAGGGGTCTCCGGGGACATGGGAGACCTTGGGGAAGGCGGTGGTGGCGGGGACTGAGGAGGAGGAGGTGGCGTCTCCTCGGAGGAGGAGTTCCGGGACCCCTCGGCTTCCATCCTGGCGAGCCGGAGCGTGTCTGGGTCTGGTGTCTTCTCCATCGCTCAGGTCTGAGCGGACTAGGTCGCCGTTCCCAGGATCCAGGTTAACTGGGGGTGGAGGGGTGGGGCACGCCGTCAAGCATTTAAGAGAGGGCGTGTTAGGGGAAGGATCTGAGCCCCAGGGCGGGCAGGAGTGGGGGGGTGGGGGGGGGGGACACGCTCCTCCCTCAGACCAGGAGCTCCTGACTTAACATTCCAGCCCCCCCCCCCCACCCTCCTCCCTCAGACCCAGGGGTCTAAGCACCAGCCTCCTTCTCCCTCAGACCCAGAAATCCAGACACCAGCCTCCACCCACACACTCGGGTCCAGGCCCAGCCCTTCTCCTTCAAAAGGGGTCCAGTCCCCGCCCCCTCAGTGCTAACTTCTGCCCTAGTTTCCCCAGGCCTAGCTAAGGACCTCGCCTGGCCCCTGGGGCTAATGGCAAGCTCTCTAATGACGTGTATATCGGTCTCCATGAAGCTGGCCTGGTAGGACTGAGGCCGGTTAAAGCCACCGCCTCCCTTCTGCGCCCCCCCCCCCGACTTGCATCTCTTTTAGGGCTGGCAAAACAGCAGGGGTCTAACCTCATGCTGTCTCCTGGGGCACACCTTGGGTACTCAGACTTCTGTTTGTTTGTTTGTTTTTCGTGGAGAGCAAAATGTGTGAGGCCAGAAGCAGAGAGACCGGGGTGTCAGAGGTGTGTGTGTGGGGGTGGGACCAGGGGATCAGGAGGCAGTAGCCCCTCACTGTTTTTTTTTTTCTTCTGGGTGGCTGACTGTGCTCCTCCTTGCTTCCTCCCTCAAAGAGGATGGGGCACAGTGGAGGCAGGACTTTGGGGCGTGAGGAACCTGTAGGGCCAGATACCTAAGGCTACTTCCTGCCTGTGTCCCCATCCCTGGGCCTGGGCCCGGCCCCAATCTGGTTCTCCCTATGCAGAGACCATCAGCAGCAAGGGACTTAGGTGCCTCTGCTTGTACTGAGTGCTCCTTGGCTTTGGCTCTCAACACTCATTTTACTAAGAAAGAGGAGGAGCCCTGCGGTGGTGGTAGGTTGTAAGCAGATCTGGTCAAGCTCACACACAGAGCCCTGGGCCAGCTACACCTTACCGTCTTACTCCTTACTTGTTTTTTTTTTTTTTTTAATATACTTTTATTTAACAGCTGCAGGTCATCCCATGGGTTAAGTGGTGGATAGCCAGAACCCAGCAGCAGGGTCAGCACAACCTCCGAGCCTCTCTTTTCTGACTCCAATAGGGTGAGCACATCACCCTCTCAAACGGGGCCTTCGACGTTTTTGGATGAGAGAGCGGCTGGCATCATCCATACATTCCACACGCACCTGCGTGCACTGTCCCTGTGAACCCGTCCTGCCCAGCACTTTGGTTACCCTAGCCAGCCTTATGGGCTGCACCCGGCTCGCGTCCATGACGGCGGCGATCTGGCGGAGCTGTTGTTTTTTTGGGGGGCTTTTGTGTTTTGTTTCTAGACAAAGTCCTATGTAGCCCAGGCTAATTTTGTTTTTTTTTTCTTTGGTTTGGTTTGGTTTTTCGAGACAGGGTTTCTCTGTGTAGCCTTGGCCGTCCTGGATTCCCTTTGTAGACCAGGCTGGCCTCGAACTCACAGCGATCCGCCTGCCTCTGCCTCCCAAGTGCTGGGATTAAAGGCGTGTGCCACCACCTGGCTTAGCCCAGGCTAATTTTGAACCTGCTATGCAGCCCAGGCTAGCCTTGCTGCTTCTATTTGCCCAAGGATGAAACACAAGTTTGTGCCGCCATGCCCTGTGTGTGCCACCCAACCTTGCGGTCTCCACACACATCCATACACTCCCAGGCTAGACCCCGCCACACTTCCACACTGCTTGTCCTTCAGACTCAGAAACGAAGACAGCCTCAGACAGACACCTGGAAGTGGAGCTCACGCCCTAGCCCGGAAGTGAGGTAAGCTATCCCATCTCCACATCCACCCTAGAAAGTCCACCCTGCCGTCACACCTATCTTCTCAATGAAGAAACAGAGAGACACACAGAGGGGTCTAGTGACTCACTTGAAGTTGCACAGCAGGGAAGTAGCAAGTTGGACAGAAGCACAGGAAGTCTCAGGTATGCTCCACAGTGATCAGATTTAAATCAAGAGGGCTGGGCATGGCGGCGCACGCCTTTAATACCAGCACTTGGGAGGCAGAGGCAGGTGGATCATTGTGAGTTCGAGGCCAGCCTGGTCTACAAAGCGAGTCCACGACAGCCAAGGCTAACACAGAGAAACCCTGTCTCAAAAAACAAACAAACAAACAACAAACAAACAAACAAACGAAAGATTTAAATCAAGAAACGCAGCTACAGGTTCACACAGGTGGCTATAGTTACTGATCGGCTCAAACCCATTCAACTTTATAAAAGCCCTGTGCTTTTTAAGAAAATAACATGGCAGGAAACTGAGGCAGGAAACAGAGGAGATTTGACCTGCCCACTGAAGAGCTGAGAAGTCACCATGGCACTGAGAAGGCTAAAGTGACAAATGTGCCATCCAGGTGTCACCCTGCCACACCTCAACAGGTTCCCAGAAAACACGGGGAGAGCCCACGGCACACCCAAGACCGCGTACACTCCTGGGGCCACTGAGGCACACACCCCTTGCCCCGGCTGCCTTCCCACCTGCCTCAGGGCCATCTTGGTGCCCGGGAGAAGTGGAGCCAGAATCCAGGGCAGGGTGTGGCCACAGCCTGCAAGGACTCGAAGGAGGAATACTCCTCCTCCCCTCCCCAAGACTATAGAGGCTTTTTTCTTCTTTCAAAATTGTATTTACTCTTCCCTAATTCATACACATGTATACAGATATGATTATAAGATTCTTTGATCATATCCTCCCCCACCCGCCACTGTCCTTACCTAAACCGCTTCCCTCTGGCCAAAACTAATATGCCCCGGAACTGCTTTGTTGTGTTTTATTTGTTTGTTTGTTTGAGAATGTGTTCTTATGTAGTTCAGGCTGTCCTCAAGTTCCCAGTGACAGTGTTAGGCTGTCAGATGGCCCTGTTAAAATGCTCTGAGTTACTCTTTTGTGTCGATAAAGGTGAAACCTAGGGATTTGTGAATACCAACGAAGGGTCTATCCCTGAGCCACACCCCCGGCCCCTCACTGGGGGATTCTAGGCAAGGGCTCTACCACTGAGCCACACCCCCAGCCCCTCACTAGGGGATTCTGGGCAGGGGCTCTACCACTGAGCCACGCCCCCAGCCTCTCACTGGGGGATTCTAGGCAGGGGCTCTACCACTGAGCCACGCCCCCAGCCCCTCACTGGGGGATTCTACCCAGGGGCTCTACCACTGAGTCACACCCCAGCCCCTCCCTGGGGGAGTCTAGGCAGGGGCTCTACCACTGAGCCACACCCCCAGCCTCTCACTGGGGGATTCTAGGCAGGGGCTCTACCACTGAGCCATGCCCCCAGCCTCTCACTGGGGGATTCTAGGCAGGGGCTCTACCACTGAGCCACGCCCCCAGCCTCTCACTGGGGGATTCTAGACAGGGGCTCTACCACTGAGCCACACCCCCAGCCCCTCACTGGAGGATTCTAGGCAGGGGCTCTACCACTGAGCCACACCTCCAGCCCCTCACTGGGGGATTCTAGGCCGGGGCTCTACCATTGAGCCACACTCCAGTTCTCTTAGGCCTTTCTAGCCTGAGTCTCCATGCTGAATGGTTCACAAATCCTAGGGCAAGCCGGGCGTGGTGGCGCACGCCTTTAATCCCAGCACTCGGGAGGCAGAGGCAGGCGAATCGCTGTGAGTTCGAGGCCAGCCTGGTCTACAAAGTGAGTCCAGGATGGCCAAGGCTACACAGAGAGACCCTGTCTCGAAAAACCAAAAAAAAAAAAAAAAATAAAAAAAAAAAAAAAAAAACAAATCCTAGGGCATGTCTGAGTCACTAGGGAGATCCCTTGTCCCACCACAGAAGTCTGGGATGGACCCCGGAACATCAGAGAAGCACATTTGCCTGCTTATGAGGAATCTGGGTGTGCAGCTTGTACCCTGGCAAAGCAAGAAGATTTCAACGCTGAGTTGCCGGCTTTTGCCACCAAAAAGACCAGCGATGTCTCCAGTGCGGCATTTAGCAAGGGGACTTAAAGCGCATGTTCATACCTAGCTGGTCACCATGCCGGTCACAGTAGCGCCACGCTGGGAGAGTCCATGTGCGCACACCTGGGTTAACACCCCGGGGATATAAGTGGGGTCTGGAGTCTTCACACAGCTGTGTGTTAAAGGTGTGGCCGTCATCTTGGCACTATTAGAAGGCGATTAAACCTTTTATAGGTGGGGACTAGTAGGGTGCCTTCTGGTCCCCAGGGTACGCCTTGCAGAACAGGGGAGCTGCTGTCCTGTCCATTCTGCTCTTTCAGTTGCTGGCAACCAGGAGTTCTCACACTGACCAGAAGCAATAAGGTTGGCGGTGGGGCTGGGGGGGGGGGGGGATGGGTGTGGGAAGCAAGACCTCTGAAGCCATGAGCCAAATTAAGCCCTTTCTCTGTCTGTCTGTCTGTCTGTCTGTCTGTCTGTCTCTGTCTCTGTCTCTGTCTCTGTCTCTTTCTCCCTTTTGGTTGTTTGAGACAGGGTTTCTCTGTGTAGCCCTGGCTGTCCTACAACTCACTCTATAGGCCAGGCTGGTCTGGAACTCACAGCGATCCACCTGCCTTTGCCTCTGGAGTGCTGGGATTAAAGGCGTGAGCCACCACACCTGGTTCACAGTTTTGTTTTAAATTTGGTCATTGCATGGACATGTGCATTTGTCAAAATACATCTAGGCGTATTTTAAATGAGTGTGTTTATCGTGTGTTAATTATATCGTGATAGGAAGCAAAGCAAGAATCCGGTCATTTTCTCTACACTCTAAGGGGATTTCTACAAAGCCAGCAAGTAGAAAATAACTCTAACAGTGAGCCCCATAGGGCACTGTTGATGGGACAAGAAATACATTAAGAAAAGCATGTGTCTGAGTTCTACCACTGAGCCACACCCCCCAGCCCCTCACTGAGAGTTTCTAGGTGTGTGTGTTTTGCCGCTGTGCTCCAACTCCCCTTTCCCTTTGCTCTGAGACCATCTGACTGGATAGCTCAGGCTGGACTCCTGGCTCACCAATACGTCAGAATGCACATCTGAATAGTAACAATCCCCCAGGGTGGCTCAGCTGCTGTGGTCTGGGGCTCCTCACGTAGTGGACCACCGTACTCCAAGAGGCTCGGAGAACCACAGAAACAAAACACAAGCATCACGGCGCAGGCGCAGAAGGCTGCCTGGAGTCAGCAGTCCCGACGCGTATCCTGCTGGAGTTGGCCTGGCTTCACCCTAACCACTCCATACTGTGCTCTGGTGTTTTGGCTAGCCCTCACCTGCCCTTCCCATTTCACGGCCTTTGCACATGCTCCTCCTCCTGCCTGCAAGGCTTTACTGATGCCCTGGAGGCTGCCTTTAGCTTGCCCATGGACACCTTTCTTTTTTTGTTTTTTTTGTTGTTTTTTGTTTTTTGTTTTTTTTTTTTTTTGAGACAAGGTCTCTCTGTGTTAGCCTTGGCTGTCCTGGACTCGCTTTGTAGACCAGGCTGACCTCGAATTCACAGCGATCCGCCTGCCTCTGCCTCCCGAGTGCTGGGATTAAAGGTGTGCGCCACCACGCCCAGCTTGTGGACACTCTTCTTAATCTTTCCTAGCAGCTTGAGGTCTCCGGATCCAAGCTCAGCTGCGTACTGCTGAGCCCACTCAGCCCAGGCAGGTTGTGCCCATCACACCTCAGCCTTGCTTCTTGCTCTCATTGTGAGCTATGACTATGTCTGAGTGTGTGGGTCCCTCTGGGTCACCATCTGGCTCACTCTTCTAGAATGTCGCCTTGCCAGGGTTGGGCTTGCACAAGCTCTGTTTACTGTTTATCCAAAATGGGCCAAGGCCATGCCTGCTGGGCAGGAAGTACACAAGGACCAGACACTGCCCCGATGAGGAACCAAGTCCAGACTTCCTGAGGCCATAGCTTCACTCTGCTGCAAAATCAATATGTGCCCCATGAATCCAGGTCCTGGGCCTGTTGGAGGCTGGCGGGGCAATTCTAGGCAGGGGCTCTACCACTGAGCCACACCCCAGCCCTCACTGGGGGATTCTAGGCAGGGCCTCTACCACTGAGCCACGCCCCCAGCCCCTCACTGGGGGATTCTAGGCAGGGGCTCTACCACTGAGCCACACCCCAGCCTCTCACTGGGGGACTCTAGGCAGGGGCTCTACCACTGAGCCACACCCCAGCCTCTCACTGGGGGATTCTAGGCAGGGCCTCTACCACTGAGCCACGCCCCCAGCCCCTCACTGGGGGATTCTAGGCAGGGCCTCTACCACTGAGCCACGCCCCCAGCCCCTCACTGGGGGATTCTAGGCAGGGGCTCTACCACTGAGCCACACCCCAGCCTCTCACTGGGGGATTCTAGGCAGGGCCTCTACCACTGAGCCACGCCCCCAGCCCCTCACTGGGGGATTCTAGGCAGGGGCTCTACCACTGAGCCACACCCCAGCCTCTCACTGGGGGATTCTAGGCAGGGCCTCTACCACTGAGCCACGCCCCCAGCCCCTCACTGGGGGATTCTAGGCAGGGGCTCTACCACTGAGCCACACCCCAGCCCCTCACTAGGAGATTCTAGGCAGGGGCTCTACCACTGAGCCACACCCCCAGCCCCTCACTGAGGATTCTAGGCAGGACTCTACCACTGAGCCACACCCCAGCCCCTCACTGGGAGATTCTAGGCAGGGGCTCTACCACTGAGCCACGCCCCCAGCCCCTCACTGAGGATTCTAGGTAGGACTCTACCACTGAGCCACACCCCAGCCCCTCACTGGGAGATTCTAGGCAGGGGCTCTACCACTGAGCCACACCCCCAGCCCCTCACTGAGGATTCTAGGCAGGGGCTCTACCACTGAGCCACGCCCCCAGCCCTTCACTGAGGATTCTAGGCAGGGGCTCTACCACTGAGCCACGCCCCCAGCCCCTCACTGGGGGATTCTAGGCAGGGGCTCTTCCACTGAGCCACGCCCCCAGCCCCTCACTGGGGGATTCTAGGCAGGGGCTCTTCCACTGAGCCATGGCCCAACCTTATATATTGTGTGTGTGCTTGCATGTGTGCATGTTCCTGTGTGCAAGTGCAGAGACAGGAGCACCACAGTGTGTGAGTGGAAGGCACAGGCCAACCTCAAGTGTCAATCCTTACCTTCCACCTTGTTTGAGATGTTGCAGACCCCAGGCCTGCAGGTCCATAAGCTCTGTATACTTGGTTTCTGGGGATTTGAACTCAGATCTTTATGCTTGCACACAGATCACATTTACCAAGTGAACCATTTACTAAGCCCTATGACATTGTTACTATTGTTTTGTTGTTGTTATTTGGTTTTTCGAGACAGGGTTTCTCTGTGTAGCCTTGGCTGTCCTGGACTTGCTTTGTGGACCAGGCTGGCCTCGAACTCACAGCAATCCGCCTGCCTCTGCCTCCCGAGTGCTGGGATTAAAGGCGTGCGCCACCATGCCCGGCTTCTTTTTGAATTTTCATTTCTTGGGTGACAAGTCAGAGCCTCGGGCCTTTGGGCTTTTCCTTCTCCAACCTGACTGGTCAAAACCTTTGCCCATGTTGCTTCTCGTCGGCCTGCTCTCTTTCTTTATCTAGGTTTTTCTGACCGGTGTGAGTGTTTGCAAATATCCCCCACCCCACCCCCGCCGTGCCCTTTCTCAAATTGGACTATGACAAGTGAACATTATTTAATTACCTAATTCGTTTTGAGTCAGGGTCTCACTGGAACTCTCCCTGCCTCAGCCTCCCGTGTGCTGGGATCGCAGGTGTACACCGCCATGTCTGGTGTGAATCGAGTGTCTTGGTTTGTATCGTATCAACTATTTTTGTCTGCTTATTCTTTGTTTTTTTTTTTTGTTGTTGTTGTTGTTTTGTTTTTGTTTATCGAGACAGGGTTTCTCTGTGTAGCCTTGGCCGTCCTGGACTCACTTTGTGGACCAGGCTGGTCTCGAACTCACAGCGATCCGCCTGCCTCTGCCTCCCCAGTGCTGGGATTAAAGGCGTGCGCCACCACGCCCGGCTCTTGTCTGCTTATGCTTTCAATTATGTTCTTTATATGGTTTTAGTTCAGATGTCTTTCTTTTGGGGGGCGTCTCTAGTCATGGGCTACTTTCTGGTCATTTCTTGGACATAGCCTTTCATAGCCGTGACTAAACACGTTGGGGCGGGGTGTGAAAAATTATTATGGGGATGAAATAGTTAATATCACCAACCTGGCAGTGAGGAAGTCTCTAGATTAAGTTAAGTGAGGTGGGAAGATCCACGGTGAACATGAGGTGTCTGTCAGTCTGTGGGCTGGGACAGACAGAATAAAGATGAGAGGCAGGTGGGGCTGGCCGGCTGGTTCAGCAGCTAAGAGCTCTGGTGTGGGACCAGCTAGTCAGTTTCCTAACTCACTCAAGGGACCATGTGTGAGCTGCTGAATCCACGCTGGAAGTCGAATGGGTCCTCTGAGACGGGGAGCCGGCGCTCTCAGCCACCAAGCCGTCTCCCCAGCGCCCGGTGGCTTCATTTCATCTCATGCTAATTTTTGCTTATCTTTGTGCCGTTGAGAATTCAACTCAGGGTCTCATGAGTGGGCAGGCAAACCCTCTGCTGAGTTACACATTAGGTTAAAGTTGAACAGGCACACACTTGTGCCTGGGGTTCCTGTTTTGGTTAGCACAAAACTGGGCTGCCTTTAAACGTTCTAAATATTTGTACCCATTTGTTTTTTGTCTCTATCAGGGGGCAGTTTGCAGGAATCGGTTCTCCCCTGTCCCCATGTGGGCCCTGGGGATGGAACTCAGGTCACTGGGCTTGGTGGCAGGCACCTTTGCCAACTGAGCTGCCTTGCACTTTGTAGGCTCTGTAGGGATGTTTTTTTCTTCCTCGGTGTAAAAATGAACCAGTTTCCTGAGCACTGTTATCCAATGTCTCTCTTCCCTCATTGCCTTTTGGACGCCACCTTTCCTGTAGGGGTGGGGGACCTCCTGCAGACATCTTATCTCCTCTAGACTCTGATGTGTCACAGTTCCTAGGGTCAAACCCGGCAAAGCCAATGAGCCACCTGGGTGGGGGTTTCTCAAGTCCAGGATACAGCAAGGACTACACTTTCCAGTTTTCCTTGCCTGTTTTTGTTTTTTAATTATTTATTTACTTTATGTATATACGAGAGCTCTATGCACATGTACACCTGCAGGCCAGAAGAAGGCACCAGGTGATATTATAGATGGTTGTGAGTCACCATGTGGTTGCTGGGAATTGAACTCGGGACCTCTGGAAGACCCCCTCAGTGCTCTTAACACCTGAGCCGTCTCTCCAGCCTGTTTTTGTTTTTTGAGACAGGCTTTTTCTGTGTAGCCTTGGCTGTCCTGGAACTCTCTTTGTAGACCAGGCTGGCCTCGAACTCACTGCAATCTACTTGCCTCTGCCTCCCTGAGTGCTGGGATTACAGGCCTGCGCCACCACGCATGGCTGAACACCTGGCCAATGACAAACTGGTGCAAGCCCTGGGTCAAGTCCTTAAGGGGGGACCAGTTGTTTATGCAGAAGAGTGCGGGGCCAGGATGGAAGGCAGCGGGCTGCTGGGGTCCCTGCGAGTTTAAGACAGAATCCCAGTTCCACATTTAGCTTAGAGAGGTTGCCTTGTTTCTGGGGTTTCCACACCGGAGCAGACGTCACAATCCCTTGTTGACATCGATGAACACGTCAGTGGGCCCACCCAGGTTCTGATTCAGCCTGGGAGGAACCCAGGAAATCAAATTTGCAAATTCTTAGGGTGGACCGAGAATGAATGCTTTAGAGACCCACTGGTCAGACCAGTTTCCACCGTTTGTTTGGGTTCTTGGCTCACGGCCCTCTGGCCCGCAGAATAAACACCTCTGACTCCGCCTGAGCTTGGACCCCACTTGTCACCCACCTTCCCACCCAGCCGAGTTGCTTGGAGAGTGTGGCGCCTGGCCAGTTGCATTTGGGGAGAGCAAGCTGATAATTTCATCCTTTGGTCTGTGCTGCCACTGCAGGTGGCTTGCACGGCCTACCCGCGTGTTCTCTGGGATCGTCCCTGCTCCTGTGCCACCTAGAGGTCCAAAAAAAAAAAAACCAACACTGCTGCAGAAACATTCTTACCAATGCACCAAGAAGGCTCTGCTGGGGGGGGGGGGGTGTTGCCGGGGGGAACGGGACACACACACACTGGAAGTTCAGTGCGGGCAGCCGGGAGGAGCCATTCTGCTCTGGCCACAAGCAGAGGTGTGACCTGTCCAGGGTTGGAATATCGCCACAGACGACCGCCCTCCCACTCCTGCCAGGCAATGGTGGCACACGCCTTTAATCCCAGCACTCGGGAGGCAGAGGCAGGTGGATCCCTGTGAGTTCGAGGCCAGCCTGGTCTACAAAGTGAGTCCAGGACAGCCAGGGCTACACAGAGAAACCCTGTCTCGAAAAACCGAACAAGACACTGTAGACGCCCTCTATTCTCTCTAGTCACTCTTGTGACAGTGTCCCTCACCCCCCACATAGGCCTCTGGGTAATTGGTCTTTTGGCTCCTTCAGTCTTCCGGAGTCTGGGACTGCCATCCCTGCACCAAATCCCAACTGAGACCGGCAGGGAGTTAGGTGTTCCTGGGGAAGACTTCTGCACATGTGACAGGGACAGCAGGTGGAGCTGAGAGTGGGATGGCCTCTTGGAGCAGCTCTTACTGTGAGACCCAGAGCCACGCCCTCCAGTTGCGGGGACAGCTGGCTGAAGATGCCAGACTCAGAGTAGGGAACACAGGGGGACGAGACGGATGGGACGGGCGACAGGTGACTTCTGGCCCGAGACTACGTCTTCTCCTGTGGTGTGGGACCTCCCAGAGGTGACCAGTTGCCAGTGGGATCACAGGGATCTCAGGTTCTCAGCTGCAGGGCTCCAGAATATTCTAAGCCCTTCCCTGGTTCTCCAGCTCCCTAAGCAGAGCCGGGTATTTATTCCTTTGGTCTTGCTCTCTGGATTAAAAATCTGCGTTCCTTTAATGTTTGCTACATGTCGTTGGTTTTATTTTTGAGACAGGGTCCTGTTTATAGAGAGCCCTGACTGCAGGTCACTCTGGCCTCACACAGAGACTCACCTGCTTATGCCTCCAAAGTGGTGGGATCTAAGGCACCGCGGCAACACGATCAGCTTATTTTTGTTTCATGGTCTCAGGCAGCCCTGGCTGCCCCCGACCTTCCACTTCTGATCCCCCTGCCACCTGGTTGCTATCGACGACAGGCATGCAGCACCAAGTCTGGTTTTACATGAGGCTTGAGACTGGACCCGGGGCACGGACTCTACCAACTGGGCCAGATCCCCAGCCCAAAGTGGAGCTCCCCATCAAAGCAGCCAGGCCTGAAGCTTACTTATCTGTGGGCCTCTGTCGGTGTTCTGTCTTCTGCTGCCCATTTGGGCCTGTTTCTTTAGAGAGGAATCCAGCTCAGGTTCCTACTCCTAATGGCAGGAGCTGTTTCCTGAGCTGCAGTGTCTACTCCGTAAGGTCACCAGGCACCTAGCACCGCCCACCACAAACAGGCGCTGACTGGAGGCCAGAGCTGCTGTGTAGCTGTGGACATGTCATCTGGACAGCCCTCATGAGCCAGTCCTGGAGCCCAGCTGGCCCTCAGTGCCCGACTAGCTGCCTCTGGGGGATTTTGGAGGCTGTGATGGGTATGCTTGGAGAGCAAAGGTGGGGTGGTCGCTGCTACAGCACCCTTCTCCCTGCGGTTGGGCTTGAGGACTCTCTCCTTGGGTAAGTTTCCTGGGCTGGTAGCTCCAGGTTACTCAACCTCAGTCAACCCCACCCCAAAGGACCTACCTGCCCAGTAACCGACTTATCAGATGGCCATTAGCGAGTTCCTACACTTACAGAATGAATCAACGGCAACATTTCCAGGACACGGCCATGTGTGGCGGCTGTGGCATAGGTCACGTGGAAGCTCAACAGCATTCAGGAGATAGAGGCAGGGGAGTGCTGGGAAACTGAAGCCAACCTGGGCTACATAGTGAATTTAGGCTAGCCTCAACTATGCAGTGAAACCCTGTCTCAAAAAGAAAGGAAGGGAGGGAGGGAGGGAAATCCAGGCCACCAGGACATGAGAACCGCAGCACTTGCACTCTGACCAGCCCTCTTGCCCCATGCAGGAGTGGGCAGAGTCTCTCTCCAGCGGAGCCAGGCCCTGGCCCCACACTTCCCTCAGCACACAGCTGGACGGCAGCCTCCACACCACACATCACAAAACAAGAAAGTGTTTTAATTGTAAAACTAACTTGAGAGATTGGCGCAGGGTGGGGGACAGGAGCCTGATTCTTCAAAGTGGCTCTGTCCCCGGGCCACCCCATAGGTCAAGGATCATGTCCCCAGGCCGAGACACCACTAGTGTTATAAAATGACAATATAAATAGGCTTCTAGAAAACGAGGCTCTCCGGATGCAGTAGTCACTTGCTGCAGAGGCTGGGGGAGGGGAGGCCCACGTCTCTCCTGGGGAAGGAGGGTGCGGGGCTCTGGGAAAAGGCCGCTCTTCAAACATTCATGATTGACCCTTCAATGGCTCAGGGTCAGGGGCTGGGCACCAGGCAAGGCTGAGATCCCCACCTGCAGGCTGAGGACAGAGGAGCTGGACTTTCTTGGTGTACCATCTCTCTCCACATGCACGCACGCGCGCGCGCGTGCGCACACACACACACACACACACACACACACACACACACACACACACACGCACGCACGCACGCACGCACATCTCCCTCACAGTGTCATCTCTGCCCCCAGTGGCCCCTGATGCAGATTTTCCAGTGATGGGGCAGCCGCTGCCTTCTCTCCTGTGGACAGAGCACAGGGGAGGGGCCTGTCCTGGAGGGTGAGGGACCCTGGGACCCACTGGCTCCCACATGTCCCGGTGTTGCTTTGCAAGTCATGGAATCAAAACTAGAGTTCAGTAGTAGGGTCCCACGAAGTCCCTGGCACAGTGACGGTGGCACCCCAGTGTCTCGCGGGCTGTGGGAGCGCTGGTGCTCTACTGCCTCCACTGGGCAGGGTGGCCAGGGCTCTTCATCTGGTTCGGTGCTGGCGCATGAGGGGCACGATGCTGGCCGGGGGCCCCGCCTTGGTGAGGAATGGGTGTTTCAGCAGCTCAGCAGCAGTGGCCCGCTGGGCTGGGTCCCGCACCAGCAGGCGGTCCAGGAAGCCCTTCAGAGATGGTGATGCCTGCGGAGGAGCAGAGGTCAGGAGGGCAGGCTCACTTGCTGTGATGTCCCAGGGGCATCTCAGGGAGTGTCAAAGACGTCTCGGGAGTTACCACTGGGCCATCGGGACACGACAACCAAAGGCCCTAAGGCTCGTTCCCCCTACTTTTGTGGTCAGCAAGAAGCTGGGGCAGCCGCTTCCATATGTAAATTCCCCAACAAGACAGCCCTCCAAGTCGGACGAGCTCTGTGGCAGCCAAGGGCTCAGGAGACCCTGCAGCTGGCGGAGGCACCGGAAGTCCGCGCAGCACAGCCTAGCTCCGCTCACCTTATGTAGGTTCTTCAGTCGGGGTGGCAGGTTGTCCCGGATCATCTTCATGGCTTTGAGGGGTGGCTCATTGAAGTAGGGGGGTTCCCCATCCACCATCTCGATCACCATCACCCCCAGTGACCAGATGTCCACCTAGGTGGTGAAGGGACCATGGGCTGATGGGCAGCCAATCCTCTGCAGCCAGGAGGAGAGGCCCCAGCGGCCTCCGCCCCGGGCCTACCTGCGGACAGCGGGAGCCTGCCTGCCCTCCATTCTCAGCCCTAGGCAGCAACACAGCCAGGGCTGCCAAGCGCTCAAGCTCCATTCCTGTTACATCCTGACTGAGATAGTCCCACAGACTCTCATGCCGGCCGCACTCCCTCTGAAGCCTGTTTCAGCTTGTCCGCCCTCATGTCTCATGGGGATCAAGCTTGCTGACCGACAAGGAGAAGACTCTTAGGGCTGGGCAGGACCACAGCCAGAATGACCGTGCCACCCTTTTCCTAGGAACAGCTGCTCCCTCGTAGTCAGCCTGGCCCTTCTAACAACAGGTCATGGGAACTTGGGCCAACTGCACGCAGGCGCTTGGGACTGGGTAGCAGCCTCAGTGGGCTTACCTCTGGCCCATAGGGAAGGCGGGAGATCAGCTCCGGGGCCATCCAGTAGGGTGTGCCCACCAGCGACTTCCTCCGAGGCACCTCCTTGCTCACCTGAGCGCAGAACCCGAAGTCGGACAGCTTCACCTGGGGCAGATGGGGCTGCGGGTCAGACGAGGCTGCCCGCCTGCCTTCTGACACAAGGGCTCCACTGAGCAGCGGGGGTGAGCACTCCTCTGCTCCCTCCTGGCAGGGCCCTCAGGTGTCCCGAGGTTCTTAGGGGACCAAGGCAGGCTTGACTCTGAAAGCCCAGGGACCTTTGCCCCTGGACCAAGGGGAAGCAAGAGATCTGTTCACTGGTTCAAGGGGAACCCAGCCCAGGCTGTGCTTGTGAGAGAAAGCAAGGTCAGAGCGAGAGAGTGAGAGCGAGAGACAGAGAGAAAAAGAAAGACAGAGAGAGAGAGAGCGCGCGAGAGAGCGCACCTCTGCTGTAACTTACTCCTTTGGGGGCCGTGGGCCCTGCTGAGGCTGTCTATGGCTCGTCTGGCCCCCAGAACTCATGTCTCCTTGGACTATGGGTTCTAGATGACTCAACCATGACTCAAGAGTCAGAGTCAAGGCCTCAGTCTAAAAGGGGGGAAGCTAGCATAGCCAGCTTCATACCACAGGGCCAGGCTGCTATGGGTCTGGCCAACCCCATGCTCCCGTCTGGCTTGCTAAAGTGAGGGAAGCGCTTGGGATGACACAAGGCCCAGGAGGGAGGCTGAGCCTTGGATCCACAGCAAACCTGGCACAGGTGTCCACTGCCAGAGTGCCAGGGCAGTGAGGCACTTGTGGGTCCTGCTGGAGTATGCCTGAAGTCTCAGCTCTCAGGAGTCTAAGGCAGGAGTTAGAGGCCAGCCAGGGACACACAGAAGACAGTGACTCAAGACAAATGAACAGCAGCAACAATAACAAACCCAAAGCTACATGTGGGAGCAAGTGGCTCTGTGACTGACTTCACGGCCAGCCTGGTCTGTATACCAAGTTCCAGGCCAGCCAGTGACTAGAGAGTGAAATCCTGGGTCAAAACAAAAACAAATACAAACAACAATGAAGAGGGAAGCATGTAGCCCAAGGCTGTGTACCTAAGGCTGTGTGCCCAGGGCTGTGTAGGCCAGAGCTGTGTGCCCAGGGTTGTGTGCCCAGGGCTGTGTACCCAGGGGTGTGTAGGCCAGGGCTGTGTACCCAGGGGTGTGTAGGCCAGGGCTGTGTACCCAGGGGTGTGTAGGCTAGGACTGTGTATCCAGGGGTGTGTAGGCCAGGGCTGTGTACCCAGGGGTGTGTAGGCCAGGGCTGTGTACCCAGGGGTGTGTAGGCCAGGGCTGTGTATCCAGGGGTGTGTAGGCCAGGGCTGTGTACCCAGGGGTGTGTAGGCCAGGGCTGTGTACCCAGGGGTGTGTAGGCCAGGGCTGTGTACCCAGGGCTGTGTACCCAAGGGTGTGTAGGCCAGGGCTGTGTGCCCAGGGCTGTGGCTGTTGGCCCAAGCCCTTCCTTCCTCTCTGGGCCCGGGCAGGTCTCTCAGCTTCTAGTTCTGTGATGATGGTGCCTCCCGCCAACTCAAACCCCTGCGCTGGGCTGTTCTGTGAGACAGAGCAGCAGTGTTCCTCTAGGCTCTAGAGCAGAGAGAGGCAGACACCCCAGCACCAGGACGGATGGTCTACCCTGACCATGAGCTGAGGGGCCTGTCTGAGACGTCTCCCGAGGATTAACGAGGGACAAGAGCTACCCAGAATGTGGCGGCACTGTTCCACAGGCTGGAGCAGAGGGCAGGAGCCCTCAGCACAGCTTTCTCCTGTGTCCTGGCCCCAAAAAGGGAGCTGCTTGGCTCCGTTCCACTCTCCCATGATGGACTGAACTCTCTGGAAGGCTGAGAAGACAACACCTTCCTCCCTCAAGCTGATCCATGAAACAGATGAGAAGCTGCCTCTCACAGCAGACACCGCCCTCTCACCCGGCCATCGTGGGTCAGTAGGATGGAGTCACTCTTGATGTCTCGGTGGATGACGCCCTGGGCATGGAGCACAGACAGCGCCTGCAGCACAGCCAGGCACACGGCTGCAATCTGTTCCTCGTTCATCCTGCGTGGGCAGAAGGGGCAACTGGGCAGACAGGGCCCTGCTGGGAGTGTCCCACCCTGGGGTGCCAGTGGGGAGCTGAGGGGACATCAAGAAGTCACAAAGACCCGCCTCAACAGGGGTTGGGGGAGCCAAGATACAACGACGCCACCCTCTGCGCCTGGCCTCACTGACCCACCCACACTGAAGAGGGGACTTCATCAGCAGGCTGCCCCGCAGTACCTAGTATGGGTGACGATGTCCGTGAGGGCCCCTCCCTCCAGGAACTCCATGACCACCCAGAGCTCGTCGCCCACCAGGTGGCTGTTGTACATCTCCACCACGTTCTCATGGCGGTAGTCCCGCATGATCACCACCTGAGCAGGGAGGGACACAGTCAGCATGGCACCGACTAGGTACCGCCTCTCCTTTCAGCCCCAGCCAGCCTCCTGCCACCTTCTAGCAGGCTGGACCCGGGCAGACTGGCTCACTCCAGCTGTCCCCTTCTCCAAAGCCAAGAAGACCCGGAAGGCAGCCTGAGACACAGCACGCCATTCTAGGGTGCTGGACGCCTAGCCACCATGTGGGTCCTCTGACCCTGACTGGCTTGGGCTGGTCTTTGAGTCTGACCATCATGGGCACCAAGAGAAATAGACGACAGAGGACAAACAAGTATAAAGAAAAGCTAAGATAAAAGGGGTGCGTGCATGCGTGCGCGCGCGCGGGGCATTAATGGAGAACTCTGAACAAAGGACTGACCGATGACGGAAAGGTCTGGGAGCTAAGGGTCATGTGGGACACTGTTTACAGGGATCAGAGGAGCAAGTTCCGCGTAAGGAGGAACTCCCGGTGCGACTGGAGCCCTGGGATGTAAGGTGAAGGACAGGTGAGGGTAGGAAAAAGTGCTGGGAGACAGGCGGAGCCTGGACAGCCTCCCAGCTGGACCTCAGCGGACCCCTGTAGCAGAGGCACGAGGTACCTGCCGTACCCCTACACACTTCTCTCTGCCTCTGTGACAGATGCCAAGGCCACCAACACCCAGAGCCGGAAGCCTGCGTGGGAGCTAGTTGGGAACAGGAGCTGATGGGGCAAGGAGCTCCTGAGGACATGACAGACGCTGGGGGTGTCTGTGAAGGATTCAGTGTCAAAGGCCCCTGATGTTCAGAGTGTCCGGGGAGGCCTGAGAGAAAAGCTGGGGCAGGAGCCCAAGGGTGAGAGAAAGGGGCTGCACAGAGGTGGGGCTGGAGGAAGGGGGTGCCGGGCTGTGGCCTGGAGCAAGCTATGACAGGTCATCCCAGAGACAGAGACCCCGAGAGAAGAGGGCTGGAGGGATAGCCCAGGCCCAGGCCCAGGCTTAACTGGAACAGAGTCGTGAGCACCTGGTAGGCAGGCACCTCGGGCTGGGGACAGCTGTGAGGAGGGCGGCACCGCGCCCCGGGCCAGCACTACCTCATTGAAGAGCAGCTCCCGCCTCTGCTGCTTGCGCAGGTCCATCTTCTTGACAGCCACCAGCTTGCCGGAGCTGCGCACGGTGGCGATGCACACGATGCCTGTGGAGCCCTCGCCGATCTTGATGAAGTTGTCCAGGTAGGAACGCGGGTCCCCTGGGTCCACCACCAGCTGCAGGGCAGCCCGGAACTGCTCGTGGGACACTCGCTGGGGCTCGCGCTGTGGTGAGCGAGGCCCAGGGGGCCCGGGAGCAAGGGGTGCAGCAGGGACAGCGAGGGCACGTGCTGGGGGGGCCAGCTGGGGCTCAGAGGCATGGGGGCCCAGCGATCCGGGGCCAGGAGCACCACGGGCTCGGGCGGGAGGGCGGGAGGAGGAGGGCTGAGGGGCGGACAGGCCTGCAGCTGAGGGCCCATTGGGTGCCATGCTGTGTGGCTCCCCCTGCAACAGAACAAAGAGGCGCTGTCGGTGGAGAGGCATTAACTGTCCACTCAGGGTGACAGGCTCAGCATGAGACACACACAAGGGATGGGGATGTGGCTGGGAAGGGAAGTGGGAGATGGGTTACCTGGGCACCCCGCGGCGGGTGGTCTGTGTCAGCCCGAGGGTAAGTGTTAAAGGGCCTGCCAGCCGCTAGCTTCGCACCACTGGCCAGACTGGCAGGCTGGGGGGTGCTGACATCGGGCCCAGAGAGGGGCCGCTTATCTCGAGAGGCCTCCTGAGGGCCTCCTGAGCCCTCCCTCGAAGACTTGGGCCTCTTCTCTGGCCCCACCCGCCTTCTGTCACCACTGCCACTGCCCGCCTCGCTGTGGCCTGTGGCCCGGCTTCTGCCTCCAGCCTTGTCCGGGCCCGTTCTGGCCGGCGCTGCCCGTTCCTGCGGCAGTCCGTTCTCCTGGTGGGCGCGGGCAGGCGGTGGCGGGCTGTCTCTGCGCAGGGAGTTGGAGCGCGTCACCGACATGTTCTCGAACTCGTCGAGCAGCAGTGTGAGGGCCCCATCCTTGACACCTTTGTTGCCCCGCACGATGGTCTGGGGTCCACGCAATGGCAGGGTAGGGCCAGGAAGGAGGGGACACGGGCCGTGCGCCCGACACAGAAACGAGACAATACAACACAGAAACAAGACAGAGACGAGTGAAGTGATGTCATGGTGATGATGGCGTGGGGTGACAGGGACCCTGCAGGGCCCCAGGAGCTGGTGTCATGCCCACTACACTCTGGGGGGCCCCCCACCAGTGCCTCTTGACTCTCCTTGGCTCCCAGCCTGGCAGCAAGCTCTGCCCTGTGGACTGGGGCGAGGGAGGACCCAGCCTGTAATCAGTCCCCAACAGCTGCAAATTACAGGCCACTTGGCTCAGCACTTCCTCCCCTGCAGGCTGCCAGCATCATTAACCCCCAAACCACGCGCCCTGATCCCCTAGGGCAGAGGATGGGGTGTCGAGTAGAAAGCCCACAGCCTAAAGTCAAGGCCTAGGAGCTGCGGGGCAAATGTCAGCTGGAATAGAGGCTGAACGCCAGCGCTCACATCTGTCCCCACTGAGCTGTGGTCTCCTTGGCTTCTCTATGCGCTGAGCCGCGGGCACACAGACCGCCCCTCCACTACACCAGCTGCGCCCATCCGCTCTCTGCCCTGACCACAACCTACATCTTGCAAATGTCTCCACGGCTGTCCTACTCCCCTCCCAGAAGTCTCTGATCAAAACATACGCCACTGAGGCCTTGCTATCACCTAGTTTAAATGCCAGCCCACACGTCACACACAGTCCTTCCTCGCGCTGTGACCCCTCACACAGTTCCTCGTGCCGGGGTGGCCGCCAACCATAAATGTACTTTTGTTGCCACTTCATAACTGTAATTTTGCTGCTGTTATGAATCGTAACGTAAACATCTGACATGTGGCACCCAAAGAGGTTGTGAGCCCCAGCTCTAGGCCCTTGGTGCCAGCTGACACGGCTGCACACCTGCATGCTGCCTCCCCTGTGAGCTTCCCAAGGACTGACTGCGCATCCCGCCTACGTCCTGGCCCTAGATCAGTGTCCATACCAAGAGGGGGCTTTGCTAAAGGAGGGACTGGAGCAGGAAGGACAGAGGCGCGCTGGGGAGCTGCCTGCACTGCCCTCAGGACCAGCACAGCCTCGGATATGCTGAGCCCACAGGAACCACCTGCGGCCACAAGACTCCGAGTGGCCTGCTGCGGCCCTGGTTGCCTGCCTGCCCGGAAGCCTGGCCCTGTCCAGGGAGCCAGGGAAGGTGGGTGTTGGGTTTCAAAGCCCAGACAAATGGCTACCTGAGTTCTCCCAGCATCCCTCAGTACCTACTGGCTACTGGGCCTTTTCTGACCAGCACCCACTGCCTTGTACCCTCAAGTTCTCTGGCCCAGGGGCTGGACTGCCCTCCTCCCGATGCCTTCCCTATGATCCAGCCACCTGGCTGAGGGGGCCTCCTCCCTTCTCCCCTCCTGCCCACCCCACGGTCCAGCTGAGGGTCCTGTTCTGCTTCTGGGTATGCAGGCTCTCCCTCACATCCAGTGGACGTCCTCCCCACCACGCCGAGGAGCAGTCACGTCCTTTTTCATTTACCTTCTGATTCAGTGGGTCCCTGCCGGGCTTTGCTATTAGAACCCGGGGTCAAGCGGTCAAGAACCTTGGGCGTGCAGGCAGCACTGGCTAACAACAAGCGACCTGACCTTCTCCTTGCAGGATTTGGGGGTGGGGAGCAGAGGTGAAATTTTGGGGACACCTAGCACGGACAACGAACTGTATGAAATGGCCACAGATCCCTATCGGGCATGGCGGTGGGTAGGCTAGGGTGGGCTGTCTGGGCCCATGGCGGGTCCTACTTCAGAACCGGCAGGTACTACTGGCCTCCAGCTGGCCTGGGTCATGAGAAGCCGTTCGGATTCAGATGACAAGGACCTTTCTGAGCAATGGGGACAAGCCAAGGCTCTCACATGACCGCAGGGCCACAGAAACGGCAGAAGGAGCCGAGTCTGGGCCCGATCACACTGCTGATTTGTGCCTCTTTCCTGCCAGACCCAGGCTGGTGGCTGGGAGGGGGTGAGTCAGCTGCTGAGCCAGGCACCAGCCTGCTGACCACAGGCACACCCGACTTCACCCACTGGAGACAAACCTGGCTATACACCCCTGGGGCCCACCACCCTTGGCATGAGTCCAAGTCAGGAGGTGCAGCAGGGGCCTGCGTGGCTGGTGTGCTGCAGACTGAGGCGGGGGTGGGCTGGGGAATCTTGGATCCAGACCTCAGGTCTCATTCAACTCTGCCATTGCCCTCAGTGCTTCCCGGGAGCCGCAGCTTCTGCCTCAGCCACTCCCCAGCCCAATGCATGCAGCCTCTGTGTCCCCTACCCAAGCCTAGATGCTGACTGGGGGACAAGCACTGAGAGATCAGGGTTGAGTGTGTGGTGCTGGGGCAGGAGTGGAGGTCAGGGGTCAGCATGGCCTTCCCAGATGACACTGGACTAGAGGCCAGAAGCAGCTGAAGGGCTGGGCCACTCTGGCAGCGGGGGCGGTGGGGTACAGTGGTGTGCTGATGGCTACCTTGGGGGCTCCAGGCTGGATGGAAGTGATGCAGGCAGGGTCGATAAGAGGCTTAGGTCGGCGCGCCGACTCCTCAATCAGGCTCTGCCACTGGCGGGGCAGCCCCGTGAACTTCTGCTCATGCTGGTCGAAGCCTGTGTGCACGCGGTGCTCAAAGTTGGATGGAGCTGAGATCTCCACTCGCTTCTTCTTCTTTCCAAACATGGCTCCAGGGCCTGAGCACAGTGAGTGTGTGAGTGCTGGGTGGCTTGGGCCCTTCCAGGCACCTGCAGGAGGGAGCACACGGGAGCTGGGACCAGCGACCAGCGGCAGGTGATCTGCCACTCACTCAGCCCTTCTCTAGTTCTTGCCTCTGCCCTGGGTGGGCTCAGCAGCCCTCCCGCACACCAGCAGGGGGCAGCAGCCTCTTCCTGCCCTGGGTGGGCTCAGCAGCCCTCCCGCACAACAGCAGGGGGCAGCAGCCTCTTCCTGCCCTGGGTGGGCTCAGCAGCCCTCCCGCTCACCAGCAGGGGGCAGCAGCCTCTTCCTGCCCTGGGTGGGCTCACCAGCAGGGGGCAGCAGCCTCGTCCTGGGCCCACAGCTCAGCTGCTTTTGTGGGTTCCTATTGAGCACCGGGAAGGTCAGGCCTAGCTGTCCCTACTTGGAGCCCCAGAGACCTCACACAGCCTGGCCCACGACCTTCACACCAGCGGTCTTGCTTCAGGGCCTTTGCACAGGCAGCTCCCCTGCCGGGAGCACCTTCCTCCCCTGTTATCCCAAGAGCCCTTCCCTCCCCTCCTTCCCTCACTCTCCTCCCCCAGTTTCTGCTTCAGCATGAATCCTTTCCGATGCCCTTAGCCTGTGGGGAAGCTGCTGTGCTTCCTGTGTGTGGTGTGTTAGGTCTGCCCAGCCCACCACAGTCTCCCTGGTCCTGCCCCTGGGCACCAAAGTGTACAGTGACCAGTGCCCATCTCCAATCTGGCCACTTCAACCAGTGGCTACAGACACATGGGATGCCCCCAACACTGTGACATCTCTTGTCTTTAGGGCCTTTAATTGGGCACTGAGGTAGCACCAGCCAGAGCGCTCAGCAAACGCTGGTCAGGAATACAAGGGCAAGCCAAGCATGGTGCTGCGCACCTTTAATTCCAGCACTCGGAGGCAGAGACAGCTGGATTTCTGTGCACTCAGGGCCAGCCTGGTCTACATGTTGAGGTCTAGGCTAGCCAAAACTAGAGAGATCCTGTCTCAAATAGGGAGTGAAAAGCTGGAGAGATGGCTTAGCAGGCTGCTCTTCCAGAGGCCCTGGGTTCAATCCCCAGCTCCCACACGGTGGCCCACAACTGCATGTGGCATCTGACGTCCTCTTTTGACTTTCAAGGGCACCAGGGTGCATGTGGTGCAGACACACAGGCATCAGACAAAGCATCCATACACATAAACGTTAAAAGCCAATCATGATTTTAAAGGTAAATTAAAAATAAACAACAACAGTAACAACAGCAACAAAGAATCAAGCTGGGCCCAGCCAGGGGCACAGGCCTGCGATCCCAGCCACCCAGGAGGTGGAGGATGGAAAGTTCAAAGCTTTCCCAGGGCAGAGAGTGAATTCAGGCTACTCTGGTCACGTGGTGAAGTTGTCTCAAATCGAATAATGACAAGGCCTGGGCTGTAGATCAGTGGCAGAGCTGTCCAGCAAGCGGGGGGGCCCCAGTGCCTGTCCCAGATGAAGGACAGGAAGATGGCGGCACCCCACAGAGAGCTTCAGTACTGATGGAGGCCAGGCAGCCTCGAACCCTTCCTCTGCTTCCCATGACCTGTGAGCCCCTTGCGCGGGGGAGGCTGGCCCCGTGGGAAGGGCCTGAGGTCACACAGACCTGGTCTGAAGCTGGTTGGGCTAGAAACACCCTTGTGTGGGTGATGTCTCCTCCTGAGGCTCGGAGTTACTCATCTGTAAGCCAGAAAGAAAAGACCCATCACTCACTCAGTCACTAGCACCCAGTGCACCCTGGCTGACAGTGGGACATAATGACACCCTAGGCAGCCTGTGACCCTCTGAGGTATCCACATGGGATGGTGACAGGGCACACTGGTAGGGACCCAGCCCAGAAAGTGCTACCCAGCCACGGAGGGACTGCAGGTGTGTGAAGGGCGCACTTCCTATAGGAGGCACTCCTGAGTGGAGGCCCAAGCACCAAAGAGTGCCAAACTGGACTTTCATCTTCCTCCTTCCTGGCTCCACGAACCTGGCTGAGTAGTGGGCAGGCCCAAGGCCAGCGCCCAGCCCCAGCCCCAGTGAGAGTCTGCAGTAGAAACAGCTACAGACAAGTATCCAGGAGCCCCAGCCGGCTTTCCCAGTCTCCACACAGCTTTCTTTCTTGGGAGCCACCAGCTCAGCCCACAAGAAGGACATTAATGGGCAGCCAGCCAGGGAAACCGGTTTGGCAGCACAGCACAGTGAGAGGCAGGTGGGGGACTCAGCAGCCAACCTGTCTCAACTGGTCCCAAGAGGCCAGCAGGTGGCCAGCCCCCTAGCCTGGACAGGGCTTTCCCAGCTGGTCTAGTTTCTTTGCTTGACCCAGGTCCGGGGGTTCTGGCTGAGGGCTGGGCCAGCTGGGGCCCAATGGGCACCTCTGGGTTCTCAGCGAGGCACAGCGCCATGCACCCTGACCTCTGTGCCAGGGCTGCACAGCCCTGCTTGGTGCTGAGCTGCCTCTACAAGGCCAGCCCTGGCACAGCTCACGCTGCCTGGTGCGGTGTGGAGCCTGCGGCCCCCTGTCCCCTCATCCAGCTTGCTCTTCATCTTGAACTTTAGGCTCTACTCTCAGTTCCCTCCTCCCACACCCAGGGAGCCCCAAGGCAGCTCCCAGGTTTGGCAGAAAAAGGGGTGGTGATGCACGTGACCTCTCACTAGACACAGGGAGGAGCTCAGGTTGGATAGGGTGGGGGAGCATGTGGCCGTGGGACCCCATACTCCACAAGGCTGCCTACCCCCACCCATTAACCCCCACTTGCATACTGCAGCCACTTGTGACCCTGCAGGAGCAGGCGCGGAAGGGCACACCTCCGGATGTTTGCCTGGGCCACCCCTTTCCTCTGGAGGCATATGGAGGGAAGGACAAACAGAGGAACTGGCCATGTTTACAGTGACTGGTGCAGGCGCCACCCAGGCTAGCTCACAAGTTCAGAGCCCTGCAGCCCAAGTCTGACACCCCAGCTGATGGCTAGCTAGCCCTGCATGCCCTCATTTTTATATCTGTGAAGATTCAGCTCGTGCCAGGAAGCTCAGCGCGTGACACCAGGGAAAGCTCTGCACTCTGAGCCCTCAGTTTCCTCTTGTTAGGAGGGTGGTGACAGTAGCTGCTTCCAGGAGCTTTTACAAGGAGTCACACAGAACACAACCGAGCAAGGCAGGGAAGGCCTGGCCCAGAGTCACCAGTGCTGAAGCTTCCTCAGGCAGTAAACGCTCAGCGCTGTTCACATAATGACAGTCAGCAGGAACGTGCGCCTACTGTGTGCCAGCTCTTTGAACCACTTTACCCAGCATCCCTCAAGCTTTGCTCCTGACCCACAAGCAGCCGTCATGAGCCCTGTGTCCTAACTAAGGAAAAAGAGACCTAGAGGCCCCTTACCGTCCATGGGCAAAGCCAGGGTAGAGCAGGCCACTTTCCCTGCTTCTGGCACACCCTGCCAATGACAGCTAGCCCCATGCCGCCTGCATAGCCCGACGACAGAAGCTCCTTACGCCAGCTTTCTGGTGTGGAAACTGAGAGGAAAGCCCTTGTGCAGGCGCAGAGCCAGGGAGAGGCTGCTAGGATTGGAACCTAGGATGGTGACCACAACAGGCTGCGATCTTACCTGCCTGCGTCGGGTAAGGCTGGTCTTGGCCACCATGCTGCCTCCACTTGCCTGGTTCCGACCTTGCCTTTCCTCTGCTGTGCTGCCACTGCAGGCCTGGCCTTCGCCTCCTGACCATAGCCTGCCCCAGGCCCTTGGGAGACGGCCTTCGAGCCCGCTGGCCACAGAGGACGCCTGACAACCTGTGCCTGCCAAGCGCACTTCACTCTGCTCTAGTGCTGACATGCCATGAGGGAACCTGCGGCCTAGGAAGTCATCAAAACAATCCCCCTGCCTCCCAGAAACCCCGGGGCAGTGGTTGACCCAGTGTTGGAAGACTCTTGTTGGGCCCTAGAGGTAAGGGGTGACTGGGTACCCCGGAAGAGTGGCAGATGGAACAGCACGGCAGGGAGCTGTACACTAAAAACTGTATTTTATTCTGAAATTCTTATTTCAGTTTTTTGTTTTTAATCTATTGAATTCTTCAAGTTGAAGGATAGTCCTGTTTCCCGGTCACCCCCCCCACCCCCCGCCACATGCACCCCTTCCCTCTTGCTCCACTCTCAGCCTTCCCTGAGGCAAATGCTTCCACCTCCCATACTCCTGAAGGGATGAGCTGCCAGCTCCAAGAAAGGCCTCCCTGCCTCAGTGTACCCTCTGCTGGACTGAGCTGACAACGGAGGGGTCTGGCTCCCGCCTTCTTGAGCCCTGTCAGCTCTGGCTGTCCATCCACAGCCCCTGCCTGTGCCATGGGGATGCGCTCCACTCTCCCCAGCCTCCTGCCGGATCCTAGATGGCCCCAGGTCCTTCCTCGTTAGAAGGTGACCTGTCACAGCTGCCACACCTCCACCTACTTAGCAGCCCATTTGAGTGACAGCTGAGGTGGGGCCTGCCCAGCCCACAGCTCTGCAGGGCTCACACTGTCAATAAACCAGGTCCACCCAAGGTCTGCAGGGCAGATTTAAGTTCTGAGAGGACAGAAAGACAGGCTCAGAGGCTCCTGCAAAGGGAACTGTCAGTCAAGTCCTCACTGCATGAGGCCCTGGAAGATGAGCAGCCAGGTTAAAAAGGGCCTGGAGGCACCTACTTGTTGGACACAATCCAAGTGGCCTGGTAGCCACAGTGGGACAAGTGGTGGGGCAGATGGGGCGGAGGCTGTGGGCCACAGCAGGGGCTGGGAGGATCTAGGCAGGGAAGGGGCAGGAACGGGATCCAGCGGAAGATAAGGTGGACTGGACGTCCTGCGGCCTGGGGGGGTGGGGGTGGCAGGGAGTGGACAGGCTCTTTCGAAAGACCAAGGTGGCAAGACGGCGCCAGGGCATGGACCATGAATGCTGCAGGCCAGGCTAGCTTGGCGCAGCTTCCCTCAGCACCCTCCTACCCCGCAGCCTGTCCACGGCGGTCGGCCTGCTACACCGGTGGCTCACCCAGCTGGAGCTCTGGCATATACTGGTCGCCATGGTCCCCAAACAGACCTAGGAGAGGGAGAGTCCTCTTCCTTTCTGTTTCACAAACCAGGAAACTGAGGCCCACAAAAATGAAATCACTGCCTAGGGCCACCTAGCTCCAGGTCACAAAAATACCTGCTATGCCCCACAAAGAAGGCCTTGTAACACCCTAGCAGGGCTCTGCTTCTCAGCGGTCCTTGCTCCAGCCAAGGCCTCCACTCCATAGGAAGCACCCAAGGGGTCCACAGCCAAGAGCAGGGACAGACAGAGACAAGTGCTGGCAGTGACCAGGCTTAAGAGCAGAGAAGCAGCTATGAGGAGGGGATGCTAAGCCAGTGAGCTGCTCATATGATTCCAGTGGTGACCACAGTCCTGCCAGCAAGACTTGCACGCCTCACACGCCTGTGCCCCTCCCTCTGCCGTCCTCAAGCCGAGCCACACACACTGGACACATCAGCGCCTGCCACAGCCTTGCACCTGTAGAGCCTTCTGCCCACAACTCCCGGCTGACTTCTTAACATTCAAGACTTCTCAAGTTTAGAGGCAGCCAGGTGGCTGTGGCACGTGTCTTTCATCTCAGCATGCAAGAGGCAGAGGCAGGAAGTTCTCTAGGTTCGAGGCAAGCCTGGTCTACAGAGTGAGTTCCAGGACAGCCAGGACTGTTACATAGAGAGACCCTATCTCAAAAAAACAAAACACAGAACAAGCAACTCAGAGATACTATCTTGATCCCTAACAAAACCGGGGTGCAGCTTTCTACTTCCCCATGACCCTCATTACTACCTGGCACCATACACCTTTGACACCCCCTCCCCCCATCCCTGCCAAGTGGTTCCCTGGTGCCTTGAGCAGGGTCTGGCACACAGTAGATAATCAGTGAATCCTGGGGGTGTCAGTGATGAGTCTGGACCATGATGCACAGGGAAGGAGGTGAGGCAAACAGGATTCTCCAGAGCCTCTGTCCCAGGCTGCCTGGGCATCGCCCTCGACACCTAGGACTCCAGTCAAGGAGCCCAGTGTGTCTTAAGCAGGACCGTGCTCATCCCACTGCGAGCTGCCACAGGGCCTCACACTACAGGGAGGCCCCGCTGTCTAAGCCATGGCCTTGGAGGAAACCTCAGGGCAGCTCTGTGCTGCAGCCACAGGTACGAGCCCAACCCCTGGCAATGGTTCCCATAACAGGGACAGCCCTACCAAGTGATGGCTCAGAGACAGTGCTCTGATGCTAGGAAGCCATTACAGCTGCGCTCTCATCAGCTGGCCAGGACAGCAGCCTTCCCGAGGAAGCCGTGCACAGGGTGGGCCCAGGGGTGCCCTCTCATCCTGGGCAGCAGCCTTCCCAAGGAGGCCGTGCACAGGGTGGGCCCAGGGGTGCCCTCCTCATCCTCTTTCTAAGCTGCCAGGGAGGCGTCTTCTTGAAGGTCTGTCACAATTACCCTTCTCATTCTGCCTGGGTGGTCTGCTATGGACGTCTTCTTTCTGCTAGGACAGTCTCACTAGCACAGGGCCCCTCTCTCTCTCTCTCTCTGTCACTAGCACAGGGCCCCCCCCCTCTCTCTGTCACTAGCACAGGGCCTGTGTCCCTCTCTTTTGGTCACTAGCACAGGGCCTGTGTCCCTCTCTCTTGGTCCCTAGCACAGGGCCTGTCTCTCTTGGTCACTAGCACAGGGCCTGTCTCTTTCTTGGTCACTGCCCAGCACAGGGCTGCCTCAGTACAGCAGCTCTGCGGGCCCAGGTGCTGCCTCAGCCATTCTCCCTGATGTCTAAGCTCTGTGGCCCTCAGATGGCAGCAGTCCCCACCTGCTGGGAACACCTGGATGGCACAGTAAGGCATGCAGAACAGGGTCTGGCCACGCCCTCACACGGGCTGCTATTAGTGCACACACTCTCGTCACATCACAGGCCGTGCAGCAGTAACCCAAACAAGCCCATGGAAAGATGGACAGACTGGGCACCCAGATACATGCAGTTACCCCGAAAAGCCTGACTAGCTGGAGATCAGAGTCACGCACACTCCATCTTACGGCATCCTGAGCACCTGAGTGGCAGCTGTCATGGGGCCTAAGCTGGGCCACTGCCCACTGTGCAGTGTGAGGAGCTGAGCTCTTGCCCCCCACGCACAGGCGCCAGCACAGCCTGATGGAGGAAGCTGAGGAGGCACCGAGACAATGCAGGGAAGTAGCTTCTGGAAGGAAGGGCTGGGGTCCCTGAACAGTCTGCTGTTGACCCCTCCAAAACACGATGACCTCCACCCTAAAGAAGCAGCGGCTCCCTAAAGACACCTGTAGTCACACCGCAAGAGCTGGGCTACATTACCGGCCCCAGCATCTATCTCCGCAGGCGCAGGGCTGCACGTGCACGCACGATCCCTGTGCCTCACAAGCGTCCTGACTGGCTAGAGCAGCTAGACCTGCTGAGGGACTGGCTGAGGCCTACAACTGAAGCTACATGATTAAACCCTAGGACCCACACGGCCACAAGCCCACGCACAGTGAGTAGTGAGCCCCCAGCGTCCGACACCAGGCCACTCAGCTCACCAGGAAGGAAGATGTTGGCACGGAGGCTCAGGGGCTTGTGCTCAGACACCAACAAGTGTCCAGGAGCCTGCCACCTCACCCGTGAGAACAACAGTCACCCACCCCAGGACCCAGGAAAGGTGTGGCCCATCTCACGTCTGGCTCCAGTGGCCAGTCCCACCCTCCCTAGAGGACAGGGTTGCAGGCAGCCAGCTTACCTCCACCATCCTTGTCCCACTTCCCGACCTCCTCTCTCCAGGGGCAGCTGCTAGTGCAGAGGGCAGGGACAGGCTTCAGGGCCCCTGAGACTCGCCAGCTGGCTGTGCACCCAAAGCTCTCTAACAGTGGTGGGGACACAGCCTAGGCCTGGTAACAGTTCAGCTGGGGCTGGGGCTCCTACCCACAGAGGGCGGGAAGCAGGCAGGTGGGAGGTGCGGCTGGAGCCAGTGGCCCATAGCTGTGGGACAGAGAGGGCAGGGTTGGCAGGGACCCCAGCCACAGCCTGGTCTCAGCAGGACTTGCCTCCATTGCAGCAGGCACACCCATCTTACTAACTCCTCCTACACACACACACACACACACACACACACACACACACACACACACACACACACGCGATAACAGAGGCCCAGGAAACCAGGGCTTAACTAGGCTGCACACCAGAGAGTGGCTTTGGGGACCAGTGGGTTGGAAACGTTGGGGGAGGAGCTAGGTACAAAACAGGCTGAGGTACCCTGGGTTTGAGGGCTGGGCGGGTAATCTGAGATTGGGTGTAGCTAGAGAGCCTGCTGGGCCCCATCCCCTCTCTCTCCCTGGGCTGGAGTTATAGCAAATGGTACAAGTGGGGGTGAGGGGAGTGGGGGGGGTGGAGCTTGTGGAGAGGTGATGTCGGAGGGGATGGTGGTCGGAGGTTGGGAGCAGTATGTGCCACACTAACCCTGCCCCGGGACATGGCTGCCCTGAAGGAGACCTGCTGAAGCCTTAGCGCCCAGCACGGGCAGCCACGTGAGCAGGCAGGGCGGGTTCCACAGGAGCACAGGGAGGCTGCGAGCCAGGGTTGCCAGGCAGGCCCTTCCCTGACTCCTGTACCGTCACCAGCTGCGCTGAATGAGGAAGTCCCCTCCCTCTGCCCAGCTGGCTGCTGGCCCTGAGCAGAGTCCTCCCGTGCAGCCAGCTGCAGTGTAAGGACCTGTATAGGCAGACTCTCAGGCCCGGTCTTTCTGGGGCCAAAATCGTGTGAGTGCAAGGCCCAAGCGCGCCTCCTACACCTGCTCAGGAACACTTCCTGCCAACCCAGGCTGTCCGCGGTGGTCTCCGATCTGGTCACGGTGGTCACAGCAGCTATGACCACTGTCTGCTACTGTTTGTAGCTCCCAAATTTACCACGCGCCTACCATTCATGAGGACTCAGTGGCAAGTAGTCAGGCCAAATCTAGCTGTGTTGGGAGGAGGGGCGGGGGCTAGAAGGCTCTGTTCCAATGAGCTCAGGACCCAGTCTGTGGAGCCCATGACAGGCATGTGGTCCCTATAAGGACAGCAGGGGACAATCACCAAGTAGCCAGAACTACCTGTGTCCCTCCAGCCCTCCTCCCCCCCCTGCAGAACAAGGCCTAGGTCTCTAGTCACTGCCTCCCTGTGGGGGCAGGGCACCGAGGAAGCAGGTATCCTGAGAGGAGCCAAGGTAGGGCTGCCTCCCCAAACCAGAGCAGCAGGTTTGAGCTCTGCTGGGGGAGGTGGTGCAGCCCGGCCAGCTCTGGCCGGCTCCACGAGGAGGGGGTGTGAGCAGGTGACTCAGTGACCACGGCTTGCCATACAGGGGCCCCTCTGTCTGCTTCCTTTTCATCTCTGCCTCTGGGATGCGGTCACATGGTACCAATGCCAAGAGGTATCAAGGGTAAACAGAGGCAGGACATGCCCTCCCATCCCCTTGTGTTTTTCCTTTGGAGAGGCCCACGTGTTCGTGACTACGTCTCCACATTTTAAAGAACCCCAGAAAATGCAGCGCCTTGTTACACACACAGCACCTTGTCCAGCTCCACAACACCTCCTGCCACATGGCACTCGGGAGGAGGGCTCTGGCAGCACCATGGGTGGAGACACCCTGGGGACCTGGTAAATGCCAGCCCACGGGCCATGCAAGCGTTCATGGCAGTCACCAGACACTAGGAAGACAAATGCTCTTCATGGTGACCTCCTGGGCCCCTGGGAGACAGCATGGGAGGGCCTATGCTACATGGGGGTGGGTCTCAGTGACAGAGCTTGGGACCCCATCATGATAAAGCACAAGACCCCTGGAGAGGCGGCGGCTCTGAGTGTGGTCCCAGGAGTCAGGAGCTCCAGGCTCAGGCCGGCCTGGGGACAGTGAGTTCACATGCCCCTGGGCGACCAGGTGAGACCCATCTCAATGTCAAAACACAAAAAAGTAGCCAGATGTGGTGGTTCGCGCCCTAGGCTGAGCTGAGGCAGTGGGATTGCCATGTGAGGTCACCCTAGGACACGAGGAAATGCCAAGCTGGCCGGGCCACATAGCAAGACCTGATTTCATGCCCGACACTGAAGAGGAGGCAGCAGAGCTGACAGAGCTCCAGCTTAGACTAGTGCAGTGAGGGCTGCGCCATGCCTGGCTCAGCAGCAGCGCGCCTGCCTGGCACGCACGAGGCCGTGTCCAAACCTCCGTGAAGAAGGAGCTTTGGAGAGGGCAAAGGACGGGTGCTGCCGTCTGTCTCTTCTGTGGGGCAAGAAAGGGCTTCCCTCTGCACAGAGGCTCTGCTGTGATGGTGTGTGTGAGGCCACTTGCAGCATGCGTCCTGACATCGAGTGTGCGCATGTTTAGATGTGCAGCAGACGCCTCTCACCATTCCTCGCTCTGCAGACCGCTGGGCCTGCTGTGGCAGCCATGTGGAAGTGCTGCAGTGACTTGAGGCAGCCCCACGAGGCCAGGGCGGTAGCTCTGTCTTGCTCTCTCTCACAGGCTGTGCAGAGATGCCAGCAGGGCACAGCAGGCATGCACAGGTGTTGCCAGCGCTCTCTGGAGGCTATGCAAGTGGCCCTGACTCAGGACTGGCCTGTTCCAGCTCCTCAGCAAGGCCAGGGCTGCCATCCCTCACCTGCAGCAGCAGGGCACCCGCCGCTGCTCCCAGCAGCACAGCAGAGGTCTGCCCAGCTTCCCGCTCGGCTCAGCCTGGTTTTCATTTGCACGTTTATATCCATCCACTGAGCATCCTCTCCCGCTTACAGAGGCTCGGAGAATGTCCTCCTCCACCAAGTGTCCATCCAATACCTAGGCCTGCTTTTCTGCTGGGTCAGGCGGACCTTTGTAAAGCTAATCTGGCCACGAAAACCAGCTGAGGCCTCACAGCTCCAGCCATCTCCCCAGCAGGAGCCCCAGGCCATGCCCACCTCTGCCCTCGTTTCCTCCCGCTTTTACCCAGTCGCCTGCCACAGCCACACACAAGTTCCTTCCCCATGCCCACGCCTCTGCACGAGGTCAGCACCCGCCTACCAGATGCCCCGGGGGCCTCTTCTGACCAGGCATCACACAGATGAAGCTTGGAATCGCAGCTGACAGGCGGGCTGGAGGGGCAGCAAGGACAGGGCCAGAGGGGAGGACAAAGTGGTGGCAGCGCAGCACAGCACGAGGGGCTGCGGGGGTCTGCGACAGGATCGGGGACAGGCATGAGCTCCAGGCTGTACCTGCTTTGGGGAGGGCAGGATCCAAAAGACCAGAGTGGGTGTGAAGAAAGTGCTCAGAAGGGACATGGCAGCCAGCAGTTGGGGCTGGAGGAGGGCGGCCAGGGATTGCATCTACTGAGAAAAGCAGCACCAGGGAGACGCCCCCCAGTCTATAAAGTGCTGCTATGTAAGCATGAGATCCGAGTTCGGATCCGAGCACCCCTGTGAAAAGCTGGGCACTGTGTCTGTAACCCCGGTTCTGGGAGGTGGGGTCCAGCCGAACGGCTGAGATCCAGATTCAGCAGGATCCTGCCTCAACAAAGTGCAGAGTAACTGAGGAACCTCTGGCCTCCACAGGAACACACACACACACAGCGACACTGTGACAAGTGGGACTCTGGGGTTGAGGTTGAGGGAGGTAGTAAGAAAAAGTTCCAGAAATGTCAGGCGCAGGCCCACAGGGCAGCGGCAAAGTGGGAGGCACCTCTCCACGGACATTACAGTCTGACATGGGATCACGGAGATGGAGCTGCAGGGAGATGGAGCTCCGGGGCAGTACAGGGCACAGAGAGCCCAGAAACGGACTTCCACCAACATGCCTGCACGTATGGCTGCGCGCGTGTGCATGCGCAGGGTCCACAGAAGCCAGAACAGGGCGTTGGATCTCCTGGAATGGAGTTACAGACTGTGGTGAGCTGAGGACTGGGCCCACACCAGGTCCTCTGCAACAGCAGCTCTGAGCCTCTGGCCACCTCTCCAGCCCCAATGCAATGTTTAAAAGTTAAGTCGTTTTGAGGCTGGAGAGATGGCTTAAGAGCACTGGCTGGTCTTCCAAAGGTCCTGAGTTCAATTCCCAGCAACCACACGGTGGCTCACAACCATCTGTAATGTGATCTTCTGCCCTCTTCTGGCCTGCAGGTGTACATGCAGACAGAGCACAGTATACATAATAAATAAATAAATCTTAACAACCACACAATTAAGCGATTTTATGCCCAGTGTGGTGATATATGTTTGTAGACAAAGCACCCAGGAGGCAAAAGCAAGGGGAATCATGGCAAGTTTGAGGCTAGCCTCAGCTACAGTGGGTTCTAGGTTAGCCAGGGACACATATGAGTCTCAGAAAACCAACAAGATTCTCCCCCCCCCCACAAAAAGCGATTTTTTTTTTACTGTGATAAAAGGTGGTATTTATCATTTTAACCACTTACAAGTGTACAGCCCAAGGTCCTTAAATACACTGAGCGCTGTAGCTGTCACCACTCTCTTTACCCTTTTGCCAGCACCAACAGAAACTCTACCCAGCAAGAGAGAACCACTCCCTCCCCGTGCCCGCCCCGGTAACCCTACCTTCTGCCCTCTGTGCTATTCTCGGCCCCGAGTGCAGGTGGAACCACGCAATCACTCTTCCTCAGGTCTGGCTTTTTTCCACTGAGCACAAAGCTTTTAAGGTTCGGCCACACAATAGCATCCATCAAGGCTTCACCCCTTTCTGGGGCTGGATAATACGCCATCATGTGTGCCTGCGGCTTCCTCTCCATTCATGGAGGGACGCACAGCTGTTCCCACTTTCTGGCTGCTGTGAAGAACACTGCACAGAACTGGGGGTGCAAATATCACTCCAGTCCCCGGTTTTAGTTTTTTGTTTTTTCTTTTTGAGACAGGGTCTCTCTACACAGCTCTGGCCGCCCCGGAGCTCACTCTGAGAGCAGGCTGGCCTTGAACTCATAGAGACCTACCTCCCTTGCCACCTGTGTGCTGGGATTACAGGCGTGTGCCACCACACCTGGTCCCACCTTCACTTCTTTACTGTGTACCTGGGCCCGGAAGGGATGGGCCACATGGGTAGTGCAAGCTGTTCCTCATGGTGGCTACAGTTTTACAGTCCCGCCTGTGATGACTGAACTTCCAGTTCTTCTGCCCGCCCGGCAGCCGCATTACTCCCTCACTCCCCACACCCTGCCAGGGTCCCAGTTCATAGCCCAGGCTAGCCTCGCAAAGGTCCTCCAGCCTCTGCCTTCCGACAGCCAGGACTGCAGGCCTGAGGCAGCATGCCTAGCTATTCTGTGTGTTTGGTAGAGGCTAGCCCGGTGAGCACGGAGCAGCAGTGGACTGTGGTAACTGAGAAGGGCAGCATCTTCTACAGAAGGTTTCTCATAAACACACAAAAGGAACCTTGACAGGAACCACACTGCACACAACTTACCCTTAAAGGTAAAAGTCTTAAGACTGCCAGGAAACAAAACCAAGGCAGAGGCAGGAGGATTCTATAGTCTACACTGGACTACAGAGTGAGCTTATAGCCAGCCTGGACAACTTAAGGTTGGTATAAGCTGCTGAGCTCGTGCAGGGCCTGTGTCCATGCCCAGTGCTGCACACAGGGAGACGCCTCCAGAGCTCTTCAAAGGCACAAGGCAGAGAAGGAGACACGAATGCAGGACTCAGCAAAATGTAAGACTTTCCCGGTTAAGGGCACTGGCTGCTTTACCCGAGGACCCAAGTTCAGTTCCCAGCACCTATGTGGGGCTCACAACCACCTGGAACCCCAGCCCCAGGGGATGCAGTGCCCTCTTCTGGACTCCACAGACACCAGGCATGCACAGATGCACACATATACACACACACACACACACACACACACACACACACACACACACACACAGGCAAGAACACCCTTACATATACAAATAAAGTATTTAAAAACAAGGTGTTGTTTAAAGAAGGCTTTTCCTCTACAAATGTCCGTGTGAAGAGGGTAAAAAGACAAACTACAGGCTGGAGACGTGGCTGTGTGGTAGAGTGCGTGCCTAGCACACACGCGAGGCCCTAGGTTCGATCCCCAGTGCTGAAGGGAGAAAAAGGCAAGCAAGAGACAGAGAGAAGCATTTACAAGGCCCACGTCGGGCAGAGGCCTAGCGCCAGGATAAAGCGCTCAGACAGCTGAACAGTAAAACAGCAAACAGTTCAACAGAGTAAGCAGAAGCCAGGAGCCACGTCACTGAGCGGATCCACAGATGGCAGAAACGCCCGCCGGATGTTCAACAGCACCAGCTATTAGGGAGACAAGAATTAACGCGCCTGTGAGACAGAGCTACACACTTACTACAGGAGTTAAAATAAAAAACAGTGACAATACAAGTGCGAAGAGAAATGGCGACCTGCTCGCGCCGCGCTGCTAATGGCAGTGGAAAATGGCACAGCCACTCTGAAAAATAGTCTGGCATCCTCCTTAAAGCCTGTGACTGCCACACCACCAAGCAATTACACGTTGGGGTATCTGTCCTAGAAAAATGAAAATTTATACTCCACACAAAACCCACCATGGGAACGTTTACAGAGGCTTTCCTTGTAATAGCCAAAAAACTAGAACCAAGCAGCTGTCCTCCATGGGCGGATGGTGAAACACCCCGGGGTACCCATGAGTGCCACCCAGGAACAGCAAGGGAGGGCCCCCAACACACGCAGCCATCTGTGCACATCTCCTGAGAACGAGGCTGCATGAATGAAGACAATTCCAGAAGGTTCTCTGTGGACTGGTTCTGCTTATGTAATGATCCTAAAATGAGAGAATTATAAAGCTGGGGAAGGGATGCCCAAGGTTAAGGGTGGCAGGGGTGTGGCTGCCGCAGGCCTCGGGAGAGGGGCGGGAGGGGTGTGGCTGCTGCAGGCCTCGGGAGGGGGCGGAGCGGCTGTGAGGGGATGTTCAGCCTTGATCAGATCAAAGTCCACACCCTGGCTGGGGACCTCGGTGGCTTTGAAGGTGTCACACTGAGGGAAGCTGAGGAAGAACGTGACAAACCTAGCTCACAAGGCCTTACAGCTGCAGTGTGAACCTACAGGTAGGTCAAAACTTAAGAACATTACTAATTTATTTTAAATGGCAGACCGGCTCCCATCTTTGAGCCTTTGCTTTGTTTTGAAACGAAGCCTCCTTAGGTAGTCCAGGCTGGCGGTCTGGAGTGCCAGGGCTGCAGAGCTACACCACCACCGTGTGCAGCTCTTTAGCCTTGAGTACGCTGTTCTCTCAGTTTCTTCTTCCACAAACCAGCTCACGCTCCCATTTCTGGCCCCTCAGCCTACATGCCTCTCCCTTCAGGAAGCCACTACTGGTTTCCCAGATGGGCGTCACCATGGCAGCCATCACTCTGCTGGCCTCCCTGGCCCAGAAGTTCCCCTGCCGAGTGCTAGTCCTTGACTTGACAGGTTACCCCCAGCCTGGCCGAAGGCTGAAGAGACGAGTCAAGAAATGAAAGGCAACAGAAGCTGTCAAAGTGTAGATTTAAAGTCACCATGCAAGCTGGGCGTGGTGGTGCACGCCCTTAACCCCAGCACTTGGGAGGCAGAGGCAGGAGGATCGCTGTGAGTTCGAGGCCAGCCTGGTCTACAAAGGGAGTCCAGGACAGCCAAGGCTACACAGAGACACCCTGTCTCTAAATAAATAAATAAAGCCACCATGCAAACAAATCTCTGGGTGTGTCTATGTGGGTGCTTACAGAGTTGGCTAACTGAATAGGGGCGGTCCCCCTAAATGTAGGGAGCATCAGGCCATGGGCTGGAGTTCAGGACTTGGTAAAAGGGAGAAAGTGAGGGGCTGGAGAGATGGCTCACTGGTTAAGAGAGCTTGCTGCTCTTCCAGAGGACATGAGTTCAGCTCCCGGCATGTCAGATGGCTCACAAATATCTGTGACTCCAGTTCCTGAGGACTGAAGACCCCTTTTTAGTCTCTGGGGTGCATGCGCGCTCTCTCTGTCTGTCTGTCTCTCTCTCTCCCTCCTTCCCTTCTCTCTCTCTCTCCAAAAGAGAAAGAGAGTAGAGTACCAAGTACCAACATTCACCTCTCTGCGTCCCGCTGACGTCACGTGACCAGGTGCCTTACTCTGCCCGAGCTGTCCCTGCCAGGATGAACTGTGCCCTCAGCCTGAGCCCAGCCAGACCCCTCCTTCCTTCAGTTGCTCCTCTCAGACATTTGAGCACAAGAAGCAGAGCTGTAACTCATGTGTCTGGCACCAGGAGCGCTAAGGTGTCAGCTCTTTTGAGGGCTTCTCTGCGATGAACCTGTACCCGGTTCCTAGAATGGGGAAGTGAGGCTCCCCGAGGTGGTGGGAAGGGTTTGAAGCACCCCCAAATTACCAACTCAGTAGCAGAACTGTGTAATAAACCCAGCTAATATGGACCCATGGGTAGAATTACTACAGTGGCTTCCCTATGGGCTTTGTGAGCCATCTCAACAGGGTGGGGCAGGGTCAGAACAGAGACTTCTTGCCTAGCCCACGGTCCCTCCAGGAGACATCACAGCCCTTTATAGAGCACAGGACTGAAACTGACACCCATCTGGTGCCCAGGGATCTCCCAAGTTCTCATGTGCTGGGCTGAGGAGGGGAAGCAGGAGGTGTGGGCCTGGACAGGGGTAAGCCAGAGCAGGCCAGTTTTCACCTGGACCCTGCTGGGGAGCACGCCTGTTGTCTGGCTGGAGAGCTCGCAAGAGCAAAACACCAGACAGAGCAAGCCTTGGCCTAGAGGTGCCGATCTCATGCCATCCCTATGCAGTGTACACCTAGGGAAATATGTGGGGTGCTGCGGGGGCCACAGGGTGGTGCCTGGGGCTTTGCCTTTTAGTGGTACTGGGGACCCAGAGCAGCAGGTGAGACCCTGTCCTCCTGCGGGCAGTGGAAGGGCAGGAAGGGGCTGAAAGTGTGACCTGGCTCCACCAACAGCTCACTTCTGGAAGGGGCTTGCTGCGACTTCCAGCACTTGTCCTCTGTTCTGGGTGGTACATGGGACGTCTGCTTGATACCCAGGCACTGAAGTGAACTCAGAAGTTTCCACACTTTGTACTCTGTACTGCAGTCTATGTACGGACTGGATCCCTCCGCCTGGATCCCGTTTTCCTGGCCGCGCCCTGACTCTTCCATAAACACAGCAGCCCCCTCGCACCTGCTGCAGCAAGGGACAGCAGCAGGGAGACAGACAGCCTCGAACTCTCAGGGCCTAGGATGAACACCTGACTTCTCCGTGCGTTTAGACTCGCAAGTCCTACTCCCGTGACATGGGGACAAGCTGGTCTGAGGTGTGCCTGTCCAGGTGCGCGGTAGCTAACCCACAGTAGAAGGAGCTACTAGGGCAGTGGCAGCCCCTGGTGGCTCATCTGTGTGTGCCCCATGCTGGAGATCGGGGCAGCAGTGAGGACAGCCATGCGATTGCAAAGGTATGGAGGAGGGGCTAAGGCTCCGTTCTGCAGAGGAGGCAGTCACACACAGCCTACGTCTGTGGCAGGTCTGGCCAAAGTCCACCACTCACTGTACCTCCACCGTTCTTTGGCTCTGTCACTCAACAATGTTTTGTGTGTCTAAGACAGTCTCTCTAGGCACCCCAGCTAGCCTGGAACTTAAAAGCTCCTTACTGAAGGTGCTGGAAACACAGGTATGCACTACCATGGCTTTCCTTCTTCTTTTTTTTTTTTTTCCTTTTTAAGTTTTTATCCTCAAAATTAACTTGACAGCTGTGCAAACATTAAGTCATTAAATCATTAAACCCAGATGTTCACCCATAGCAACAGTGTTATAATTGTGTACTTGTGTGTACACACACACACACACACACACACACACACACACACACACACACGGCAACTGCAGAGTTGAAAGGCTGCTCAAGAGGCCTTGGACCTGGTGTGAACTAAATTGGACAGAATGGAAAATGGATCTCAATAGGAAAGTGTAGAGCTATTACAGAACTCTTGTCAACAGACAAATCTGAAAATTTCCTGTCTAAAGTACATAATGCTTAAGTGTTTGTTTTAAAAGGATCACCTGGGATGGGGCTACAGATGGCAGCTGCTGTAAGTGGCAACAGGGACCTGAGGCAGGTAGGAAGCAGTTCTCTCAAGTCTGTGTGCCCCGTGTTCACGAAGGGGGGTGCCCGAATTACAGTGAGTCTGCGGGAACACTGCCCTCCCCATCCATAACGGTAATGACAGCCACAGGGACTCTAATGACACAGCAACGGCAGTGCCAGGCTGCACACACGCTGACTCGCTGGTAGGGAGCCAGTCATCAGCCCCCAGCTCCAGAGGGGCTGAGCTCAGGCCTTACCCAGAGAGAGAGAGGAAGCCAGCCGTCCTAGAGAGCCACAGGCAGAGCTGGCGGGGAGTGAAATAACACACGCTCTTACAATGTGACAGTCACATCTTTAACCTACAGTCAGCAGACAGGCCAAGTCTGAGCAGCCAAAATTATGGCTGGCAGCAGCGACCAGACATGGGCTCACAGAGCAGCTGGAGGCTGCAGGTGACACAGCCACCCTCAGTCCCAGGAGTGAGGACAGTGCTGGGAAGGCTGCCCTGGGCCTGCAGAGGCCGTATCCCCTCCAGCCTCCCTGCGGGGAAGGGGAAAGCAGACATGGGCAAGAGAGAGGGTGGGCCTCAGAAGTGTGCATGTGCACACGTGTGTGTGTGTGTGTGTGTGAGTGTGTGTGTGTGTGTGTGTGTGTGTGTGTGTGTGTGTACTGCCCCGCCCTCTGGCCGGCCCAGGGATGGGAGCTTGGAGCCAACCTCCACTGCCCTCTGTGTGAACGCATGTAACAGTCCTGCCTCCCCAGAGTGTGCTGAAGTGCAGCAATGTCCTGACACATCCTGAAAGCTAAGGCATGTGTGCCATTCTCTCCCTCAGGCCACCAGAGGCCCCCTGAACACCTCTACAGTGAGGGGCGGTGTGCCCCATGGCATGGGCCTGGGTCCCTGCATCCCCTAAATCTGGTGACTCTTTCTGCTAATGAAGTGGACACTAGCCAAGAACTCAGCCAGTCCTCAGACCTCAGGGGAGGGCACAGTGAGACTAACCGTGAGGCAGAGGGAGGGGCAGGGCCAGAGCGCAGAGGCCTTTCTCCAGGCCACCCTCCCCCTTAGGGCCACCAGAAGCCTGCTTAGGAATGCAAGGAATGCAACCATGCCTGGCACAGCTGTCTCCACACACTTTCAGGACCCACGGGGTCCAGCCAGCAGCCTCTGCACAGACAGCCTAGGCCATCACTCGGCGACCCTGTCAGCACCTCCTCTCACTCCCAGGCCTCTCCAAAGAGCTCCACTACAGAAGCCCTTGTCCCCTCAGGGCCCTGGCCACAGGGTGTAGGTGGGCACTTGTGACCAGCCAGGTGACAAGGACGCAGAGCTGATCCCTAGGACAGGCCGCCCAGGGATACTGCCCTCCAGGCCAGCACCCCACAGTACTGTCCTCTAGGCCAGCACCCACAGTACTGCACTCTAGGCCAGCACCCACAGTACTGTACTCTAGGCCAGCACCCACAGTACTGTCTTCTAAGCTAGCACCCCACAGTACTGTCCTCTAAGCGAGCACCCCACAGTACTGCACTCTAAGCCAGCACCCACAGTACTGCACTCTAGGCCAGCACCCACAGTACTGCACTCTAGGCCAGCACCCCCAGGAGGAGCAAAGTAAAAGAACTAAACAGACACTAGTGGAGGAGACACAGAGTTGGTGACCCCTGCTAGCATATGGGAGGTGCAGGTTATCCCCAAATCCTTTTAAGCCTATCAAGGGCCTCCTGATTCCCTCCTGCCACACTCTGGGGAGACCCAGCAGAGCCTTCCACATTCTTCCGCCTGTTCCCTGATAATTAAACAGTATGCTGATTAGTCAAGGAAAACCTTTAATTAGCCCCTGAAATCCTTCAGGAAAATCACAGCCTCCCTGGGCACCCTACCCATCCTCTGCAGGGCCCAGGATGGTGCCACAGAAAAAGCAGGGAACTGGGGAGGTTTTCAGCCTGCAAGGTCAAATTTGGGGAGCAACAGTCTTATGTGAGTGAAGAGTGGAGACCTCTCCTCCGTCATAAAGCAGCTGGAATAAACCAATGCACAGCAGGCAAGGCCCCTGCTGGGAAAGGATGACATTGTTGTGAGGGCCATGAGAGAAGACAGAGGCACACATACCACACTCGCGGATTGGAGGCTGGGGGCGGGGGAGGGGTAGAGGGGGATGACAGGAAGGGTGAGATATGGCTAACCGGGTCCCAAGCTGAGTACAATCCCTAGAACCCACATAAAGATGGAAACAGAAAGCCAATTTCAAGCCGGGCTGTAGTGGTGCACGCACACTTGGGAGGCAGAGGCAGGCGGATCACTGTGAGTTAGAGGGCAGCCTGGTCTACAAAGTGAGTCCAGGACATGCAAGGCTACACGGGGAAACCTTGTCTCAAAAAAACAAAAACAAACGCAACAACAATGATGTTCATAATGATGTTTTCTGGCTTCCACAAGTACACCGCAGCACACTTGTACACACACTCATATGCCTGCACTGTGCACACACACTCATGATGATATGAAAGTTAAAAACAAATAAATAAAAGCCAAAGGACAAACCACCAACCAGAGGGCAGTGCACACAGCCTGAGGGCAGAGCCACCAGGTGACTGGACTGGGCCTCTGAGTTGTGAAGGCCACTGAGAAGCTGCCCCGCCTGACGGCTGCCAGGGAAGTGCCAAGCGCATGGGAGGAGACACCCACAGGTGCCAGGCTCTTATTCTCATCTGGAAACGGGTCAGGTGGTGTGGCCCCCTGGGATTCTCAGCTGCAGTGTGGCCATCTTGTCCTGCCTCTGCTGATTAGCACTGGCTTTTGGGAGACTGCTAACTACAAAGTCTACATAGACAACCCCCCCCCCCCCGCCCCACACTCAGGGCGCAGGGCCATCACGGGGCCTCAGCGACTCTCCCCTGGGAGGAGGACGCACATCCAGAGAGTGACTCCCAGGCTGGAAGCTGTGTCAGGCCGGGCCCCAAGCAGGGAAGCCTCAGGCAGTCGAGGCCAGGAGAGACCTCAAATGAGCAGCAACCAGTGTGACCTCCTCTGGAGGCCACAACAGGACAGCGCACACTTGCTGGGAGGAAGAGAAACAGCCCCATTCATATTTGTGAGGCAGGCACCAGGAGGAGCTTGCGCAGGGCAGAGCCTCACAGCGTCTTGGAACACAGGGAAACTTAAGGGGCCACATTCTAAACAGAAACATACACACACACACACACACACACACACACACACACACACACACTAAGGTACGAAAACTGCTACCATGATTTAAATTTGGCCCAATGAGGGACCTGACCCCCAGTCTTCTCCCCACCACCCCCGACCCAGACTTTCCCCAAGGGATACCCACAGGAGCTAGCTGGAGCCAGACAGTTCTTTACGTGGCACATCCACAGTGCCTCTCTCCTTGGGTCTGCCAGCACACACTCCTGACAGTGAGCCTCAGTCAGTACAGCTCACTCCGTCCATCCACTGCACACAAGGCAATGAGACACAGTAAGGGACAAGGTGACAGCATGCCCCTCCACCCTGCCTACCAGTGCAAAGCTGGGCTACGGCGGGTGCACCATAAACCACCAGGGATCACAGCACAGTGGGATCTAAGTGACCATGGTGGCACTCCAGAGACAAGTAAGCTGGGCTGCCAGCTGCATGGCGGTGTGTGTGTGTGTGTGTATTGGGGGTGCTACTGTAGACTTGTACTTAGTAGTCTCCCAAAAGGGGGTAACAGTCAGCAGAGACTTGACTCTCAGAGCAGTTAGAACAAAGGCTCTGAGGCAGGACTTAGCCTGGGATGTTCCAGGAACTCTTTGGCAGAGAAGAGGACAGATCCGTGGCCTGAAGTGAGGGCTGGGTGTCCAAGGGCCTTGCAAGGAGAGTGGAGCCACAGGAGGGTCCCCCAACCAGGCTTCTTTCGGCTGTGCTGGCCTGTGGAAGGTGGGCTAGGCAGAAGGCAGGAGCAGCAGGAGCAAGGGGTGGCAAGGAAGGCATCTGCAGGCTGCAGGTGATTCTGGGAAGGCAGACAGTGCTGATGGGGGGAGGAAGACATCAGCAGGCCACAGGTGACTCTGGGAAGGCAGACAGTGCTGATGGAGGAGGAAGACATCAGCAGGCCACAGGTGACTCTGGGAAGGCAGACAGTGCTGATGGGGGAGGAAGGAGGGGGGAGGACAGGTGTATGAACTGAGGCCGACTGTTGCTCAAAGCCGACCCCAGGAGGCCGCAAGTTCTCTGGCCAAAATGACTGCTAACTGTGGAGGGACAGGAGGGACAAGCCTTGGCATCTCTGCTGGCAGGATGGCTGGCCCCTCTGTCCTGTGGGAGTGGTGAAACTGGACTAGGAATCTGGGAACCTGCACAATGGGGCTTTATCAGCGTTTTGGGGGCGGGGTGGGGCATCCTCTCTGTGGGAGGCCCCACCTGTCTCCGTCCCTTTGGAGCTCCCATGCAGCTTGGAATGAAAACACCAGGAAAGGTGAGCCTTCTTAGCACACAGAGCGGCCAGAGTCCTAGCAGGGTCAGCAGCAGCCGTCCTGGGTCTACAGCCCAGCCCCACTTCCAGCGGCCAGTAGTCCCCACAGCCTTCCCGGCTCTCATTTCCTGCCCTACAAATGGAGATGTGTAACAGCTGGGTTCATGCCTGGGCCAGGATATACGCAGAACGGGGCCTGGTGGCTCACACCTGTAAGCCCAGCACAGCACCCCGGCTGCACGCACCTGGCAGGCAGAACACACACACTGCGGAGCTTTGGGTGCACAGCTCTGAGCCTCCTGCTCTGTTCTAGCACAGCCATGTTTGTTTGCTCAGCTCTGTCTGCAGCACAGAAGGGGCAGGGCACGTGGGAGCCATGGGACACTAAAGGTCGTGTTCGGTTGTGGCCCAAAGCTTTAGCAAAGTGCAAGGCGGCTGTGATGGCACGCAGCTGGAGTCCTGGAACTCAGCAGGCCGAGGCAGGAAGATCAGGGAGAGTTAGGCCACCTGGGTTCCAGGAGGTTACTCTGTCTCAAAACGTGGAGTGAGAGGGATAGAGGGACACAATGTGAGGGTCTGCCCCATCTGAGTGAAAACACGGGGGAGGGAGTGCTTGCACAAACAAGTGTGGTGAGAAAGACAGTCACTGAAACTGGGATCACTGCATGGTGTTGGGAAAGCGAGCAGTGCCCGAGCCGCTCTAGCTCACGCATGTCTGTGGTTTCCACCAATTACGCAGACGAGGTAATCCACACACATGCAGAACAACGTGGCTTCATATGAAAACGCGGACAATGAGGTCAGTGACAGATGGGCTTCAGGGTCCTTGCACATAGCCCTGGCACACGTGCAGGAGGTGGAGGTGGAGGGGGTGGGGGTGAGCACCGTGGCACGCTTCAGGCCGGGGTCAGGGTGCCAGGAGACACACCAGGGAAAGCCATCAAGCTCCAGATTACGGAGCACTCACCAGGCTCTGAGGCCAGGAGCACATACACACGCAGGAGTCCCTCACATCTGCCTTGGGCTTGGCAGGCAGGGAACTGAAACCACCCCATTTTACCAGGAAGGAGGCTGTCTCTTCCCCAGAGGCTCCCAGCAAGGCGGGTGGCCAAGAGATAGGCCAGTACTGTGCCTCAGTCAGGGAAGTCCCCTTACCCCTTGGACTGCTGGGAAAGAGCAGGACACCAGCAGTTCCAGGAGACAGGCTGCAATGAGCTGTGGCTTCTGTCCTAGCTGTCACTGAGTAAGCCCCTGGGACCTGGGGGAGTTCCCCTACGGACCTTCCTTAGCACCCCCCCACCCCAATCCCTTCCTGTGGGCCAGGGTGTCCAGCAGACAATAAGCTTTGGCCCCGGATGAAGGCGCACGGGGCGGGGGTGGGGGGGTTGTCCATTTCCCTAGCCAAAGACTTGGAAAGGCACAGCTTCCTTCTGGCAGTATCTGCGGTCATCAGTCTGTTAAGGAGATGCAACAAACAGCTGCTGGGGACTCCCCTGACCGGCGTCTGGCCTGGAAGCCTTAGCTTATCATAGCCACGGGCCAAGAAGGGGTGCACAGTAGTGCACAAGGAAGGGCAGGGTCACGAGGGAACAGGGACTTAGGGCCATCCAGCACGCCTTATGTCCAACAGGTCCCCAGAGAGCTTGTGTGAAAGGCGACCTGGGCGAAGACCATGGGGATGGAAATGGACACTGTCCAATCAAAGCTACTTTCAAATCTCTGGAGGGCTGTCAGGGTGCAGTGATTCCGGAACCCTAAGGCAGGATTCAGATCCTGCCCTCCCTGTCTCTCTCTGGGCCTGTTTTCTCATGCCTACAGTTGCAGTGTCTACTAAGACAGTAGAGGGATGAAGTCACACAGGAGCCTCCTCCCATCCCAACAGGCCTGCTGCCTCCGCTACAACCCATCCCTTGATAGCAGCAGGCTGGACCATCTTGGCTTTGGGGGTATCGCTCTGGGGCAGGGCCTCGTGCTTCTGTGTGGTTGCGGGCACGCACCACCAGGATGGAAGCCGGGGCCTCAGCATGCTAGGCACGCACTCCACCACATCCCAGGCAACCCGAGTGAGCCACGCTCCTCATGCACCCCCGCGCACTGCCACGCCCTCCAGGGCCCCACACCACCACCTGCTCCAGCGGCCTGTGAACTCCCACACTCACTAGGGCCCCAGGGCCTTTGTACCCTCCATACCCACAGCCTGTTTTGTTTTCCACTCTGTTCAAGGCCTGGCTCACTCTTTCTCCAGGAAGGCCCCTCCGCACAGCCTGCACTTCCTCCTCTGACCTATCTGGGCATCACCGCTCAGGGACAAACCTGCCAGACTCAGTTAGCCATGGCACCAATAGCCACACAGGCAGAGAGCAAGCAGGCCCTCTCCCCAGGCCAGGCCTTCTCCCAAATGTCAACCCCTGGGAGGTGCCCCTGAGGGAGAGGGGTCAAAGCTGCGGCCAATGTCATGCACGCCCTAGACAGTAACAGCCAAAGCCCCGAAGCCCGCCCTGTATCGTGAACATAAGGCTAGGCAGGCATGGGGTAAAGCAGGCACGCAAGCCACAAGCCGTCTCCCCAGGTGCTCCCCCCTGCCTGGGGGTATGGGGAGGCATCTCAGGTCTAGGCTGAGAGAGTCCAGCCAGAGCCACGACTGTCATAGCAGTGAGAGAACCTCTGTGCTGCCGGGAAGCACACAGCGCAGGCCTTGAGGAGAGCAAGTTCCCAGCATCAGGGCGGAGTGTGAGCTCCGCAAGGGCTAAGTTAACAAACACGGTGGCTATGGCCCCCAAGGGAACATTCCAGAATATCCATCCCAGCACAGTGACAGCTCCACAAGGAACTGACCATGTGGGCACCAGAGTGTGATGCCTCCATGTGACTCGTCAGGAGAAATACTCAATAGCATGGAAAGCGGGTGACCACACAAGGCCTTGACAGTGCAGAGTACTGTGATGTGTCCAAGTGACACTGGATCTGGGCACTGTCAACAGCAGTGGGCATGAGCCACCCAGGGGCTTCCAACTGCCTGAGGCCACCTCACCCACACCCAGATCTATGGAATGGGGGGACTCGGTGGTGCTGGCATGACTAGGAGTGAAGGTGGCTTTGCTGATTCGGTTCCTCAGGGAAGCTAGGATGGAGGCGAGGGGAGATGTACCCGGTGGATGGCACCCTGGCTGTCCTTGTGACCTAACAGGGGTGGCTGGGTGTCCCCTAACACCGAAAGCTGTTTTTCTCACTAGTCTGCCATACAGCATAAAGAACAAAACCAGTCAGTATAACAATACTTGTTCAAGACCCCAAACTGCCTGTGATCCCAGCACTCGGGAGGCAGAGGCAGGCAGATCAGTGTGAGTTCGAGGCCAGCCTGGTCTACAAAGTGAGTCCAGAACAGCCAGCACTACACAGAGACACCCTGTCTTGGAAAAAACAAAACAACAAACCGGTCAGAGACAAGGCAGGGGCCTGAGCCTGGGTCTCCAAGACACAACCCCCATCTCCCTCATCTGTGCCAAGCTGGCACACAAGGCTGGGGCGTCTGGGTGGCCTCCCACATCTGGGGCTGGCAGCATGGCAGGTGGGGGTCGGCAGCTGTGGGGTAAGTTGGGAACCATGGAGAAGACTAGAGCTTCCACAGTATGCCCGGCTGCCAGTGCCTACCGTATGCCAGGTGCCAGGCCAAGCCCTGCGCACCCAGCACTCGCGTTAGGTCCACTCTGTGAAGGAGGAGACTGAGGCACTTGTAAGCGGCCCTTCCCAGGTTAAACCTCCGCAGCTGTCCCCTGGCCTCTAGTAGCCCAGGACCTACCTACACATGTCACTCCTGTGTCCCTTCCTGCCCTACGCATACTTCCGAGCTTCCACGAGGGACTTTCCGAGGACAGACCCAGAAAATGGGCACTCTCCCTGTCCCACTCAATGCCTCCGGCTGAAGTCTGGTCTCAGGCTTTGCTACGGTCCCAGGACCCAACACAATGCCTAACAGCCCTCCGCGGAGCACCCTGAAGCCAGCTGGTGCCCCAGAAGCACCCTGAGCCAGCAGGGGTGCACATGCAGGAACCAGGAAAAGGTAGAACAGGCTCTTTAACAAAGGGGAGAAAGGAAGCAAAGCCAAGGGCTGCCCAGGGCCAGCTCAGCGTGACTGACCCAGGCGGAAAGACGGCTGCTTAGGAGGTCAAAGCCCTGGAGAGGACTAGCAAGCCTCAGATGGAAGGGTTTGGGAGCCACGCGGCAACAGCGGTTTAAAGGGTGGGAGCCACGGAAGACCGCAGGGAGAGCTTGTGGTGTCGGGAACAGAGAACTCCTAAGGTCACATCCACCCAACCAGAAGCTCGCTGGACTCTGGGCCACCCACCTACACACGCCACTCCCATAGGCCCAGTGGAACCACCCCTCCCAGGTCACACCCTTCCAAGGAGGCTAAACAGACACTCCGTTCCCACCCAGGGAGTGGCTTGGCTGGCTGCTTCCAGGAACAGATCTCCTGGGAAGTGGACCGGGTGGCAGGTAGAATGCTTTCCTGGCGCTTACTTTATTCCGTCTGCAAAACAGGGGCGCCCTCTAATACCCAGCTCACGAGATAAGGGGCGAAATCGGAGAGCAGGCGCGCACACAGTGGGCTCTCTTGTTAAGCATTAACCAAGCACCGAGAGAGTTTTTTGAAAGGCAGCAGGGCCCCAGCAGCACTCCTGGCCAGCGCTACCCGCCCCCCCCCCGCCCCTCCACCCCCGAGCGGGGAGCCCGAATCCCAGCAGCTCACCTTACTCATTAGCTGACCCGGGGCAAATCACTTAGCATCTTAATAACAGCTACGGGGGCCCGGTGAGGTTGTACCGCGCTAAATGAGCACGTAGAGAGGAGCCTTAACGCCGGGAGGGAAGCCTATTATTATCAGTGCGTGGCCTCCATTATTTGTGGGAAGGGGGCTCCCCTCCCACCCCCTCCCACCCCCGACCGGGACGCACTTTTGAAGCCTCTCTCTTAGATGTCCCTGAGTCCCCTCCTCCCTGACCTCGCCCCCGCCCCCCAGCTTGGCTATTTAGCTTTAGACCCTCCCAAAAACATCGACACCCGTCAGATTTTCCGCCTTTGCACCGTCCTGCCTACCGCCCTGTTTCAGCCCCGCCCCGGGCCCCGCCCCCCGGGCCCCCAAAACCTAAAACTCGATCCACCTACTCCGCGGGTCGAGACTCTTCCCTTGCTCGCCTTCTCTTGGTTGGCGATCTCTGACCCTTGCGAGCAACACCCTCTTCTTAAACCACTTGGAGGCCCTGCTTTTTATTTTATTTTATTCTATGTATTTGTTTGTTTTTTACGAGACCTGCCCCGAACCCCTCTCCTACGCGCGCCCCTACCAACCAAAGTGCTTCAAACTTTGCACAGATTTCAAACCCGGCCACGCCCCCTCCGCCGGTCTAACCTCCGATCGCGCCCCCCACCCGCGTCCCCCCCCCACCCGCGACCCGTTTCCACGCGACCCTTCCCTCCAGGGGTGAACTTTGACCCCGCCGGCCCCGCCCCCCTCCGAATCCCCGCTCCTCCACAGCGCGTGCCCGGACCCACCTCCGCCCCCCCCCCCACACAACCACACGGTTCCCCCTGCACGGTAACCATCAACCGCCCCCCTCGGCCGACCTAACTTACCGGCTTGGCCCGCGGTCGCTCGCGGCCTTAGCCGCCGGGCCCAGAACTCCGCGCCCGCGCAACCCGCCTTCAGCTGTCCCGCGCCGCCGCCGCGGCTACTGCCGCCGCCATGTTGAATCCCCAACGAACATCCGGGGCCTCCCCTTACTCCTCGCCGCCCACCAGTCCCCATAGCAACGGAGATGACCGGGCGGTGGGCGTGGCCTTGTTAGACGGGGGCGGGGCTCCTGGGGGGGGGGAAAATCCCTGCATTCCCGCTGATTGGTGCGGATTGTCCAATCGGAGACCTCCGGGAGGAGGATGCCGAGAGGAGATTGGGAAATTTGGAAAAGGGGCGGGGCTGGGGGGAGGGCGGACTCTGACTCCCCCGCCCGCTCGGGGGCTCTTAAAGGGGAAGTGAAGCTTCGGCGTTCGTGCCACGGATTCCCACGGGTTCCCTGGGAAGTGAGACGGTGCGGGTACCATAACGTAAACGCCAGAAACAGCTCTTAAGCGCTTACTCATGCCTCTGTTGGCACGCGGCTAGTTCTGGTATAAACTGGGCACCACAGCCCTGTTGGCTTTAAATTCTCATTTTTACAGGTAAGGCCAAGAGCATGCTAGTTGGTTTGTGGATTCTGGAAGCAGGTTACAAGTTTTGAGTGAAGCACTGTCCTTACCTGGAAATCTGACACTACTTTAATCTTTAAAAAAAAAAAATTTTTTTTTTTCCAAATCAGTCATGGGAGTGTGAGATGTCTCGGTGGGTTAAAAGGCACTAGCTGCCAACACTGAGTTTCGATCTCTTGGACCCGCAAGTTGGAAAGAGAAAACTGTCTCCCACAACGTGATCTCTGATCCCCACAGGAAAGACGTGGACATTAAATAAATAAATAAATAAAATGTAGTTACTTTTTTAAAAAAGTTAATCAAAATGGAAAACAAAACTCATAAACGAAAACACCTTAGCCTCTATGGTTTTACTAGGTCTTACTGAAAAAAATAAAAATGTTTTCTCATCTTCAGGTTTTTAAGGGTTTTGTTTGTTTATTTGGCTGGCGGTCGTCCAACAGGAGAGCAGTGCTAGGTAAGTCCCCAGCCCTAGGGAATTCTATGCAGAGCGCCCCCTTCCCGCCCCCCACCGCACCCCCAAGTGTTTTACCGCTGAGCCCCTTGGGAGCCTGAGATTACAAGCTTGCCCCAAACCGGCCTGGCTTTCCCTGGTTCTTTTCACTCCCTTTTTCTTCTGTCTGGAAGATTCTCTTGTGTAAGGCATCCTCCTGACTCCCTCCCTGTGTTCCCTCAGGTTTTCCTCAAACATTACCTTCCCTGAGAGCCGAAGCCTCCCCTCTCACCTCCTGCTGCCAAACCTTTCCGTCACCTTCGGCTTCTTTTCCTTCGCTGGCTCTGGCTTTCTGTTCGGCGCTGCCTGGTTTGGGTTTCACGAGGCAGGCTCTCACTATGCAGCCCAGGCTGACCTTGAACTCTGGCTTTTGCCCCGGGCTGTGCCCCCAGGGCCATGATATTATCAGTATGTCAGTGCTCGGTAAGTGTTTGTGGTCCGGTGCCTGTCCTCTGCACGCACACGCTGCCAGGCACAGAGCAGGCGTTCTGTCAGTGTCTGCGGAAACCATGGTGGAAGAAGGGTTGCTGCTCAGGTGTTCTGTTACCCTGGTTCTCTCTCTCTCTCTCTCCCTTGCTCCCTCCATCTTATTTCCGGCTGGACCCAAGGCTTCCAATGCATTAACCGAGTGTTTTACCACTGGGATGACGGTCTTATGTCAGGCGTATGTCACTATGTCTGGAAGAATACACCGAATAGTATACTAAAACAAAACAAAACAAAAAACAAAAAACGGGCTGGAGAGATGGCTCAGTGGTTAAGAGCGCTGCCTGCTCTTCCAAAGGTCCTGAGTTTAATTCCCAGGAACCACATGGTGGCTCACAACCATCTATAATGTGATCTGATGCCCTCTTCTGGCCTGTAGGTGTACATGCAGGCAGAGCACTGTATACATAATAATAAATAGCCAGGCGGTGGTGGCGCACGCCTTTAATCCCAGCACTCGGGAGGCAGAGGCAGGTGGATCGCTGTGAGTTCGAGGCCAGCCTGGTCTACAAAGCGAGTCCAGGACAGCCAAGGCTAACACAGAGAGACCCTGTCTCGAAAAACCAAAAATAAATAAATAAATAATAAATTAATTAATCTAAAAAAGAAAAATAAAAGATTTATGAAGGGGAGTGGAAGGAGGAGGAACACCAGTTGACATGTAATATGAAGAATAAATAAGTTGAAAATAAATATTTATTCCCCAACCACTCGTGTGTGTGTGTGTGTGTGTGTGTGTGTGTGTGTGTGTTGCCGTGTGCATGCAATGCCCTCAGAGAAGAGGGCCTCTGAAAGAGCAGCAAGTGCTCTTAAGCATTGGGCCATTTCTCCAGAAAATACATTTAAAAACCAAACTATATACACCATCAGTGACTCTCGTCGCCACTAAATATCCTTCAAGAAGACTGCCTAAGTTAGGGCTGCCTAAGAAGCCATCCTACCAACGGGCACTAAGCCCTTAGCCACATTTACTTGTTGAGTTTCTGTGCTGTGGTGAATATTTCCCTCTTAGAAATTATCACCCTCGAGGCGGGCGGGATGGTGCACGCCTTCAATCCCAGCGCTTGGGAGGCAGAGGCAGGAGGATCGCTGTGAGTTCGAGGCCAGCCTGGTCTACAGAGCGAGTCCAGGACAGCCAGGGCTACACAGAGAAACCCTGTCTCGAAAAAACAAAACAAAACAAAAAAAAGAAATTATCACCCTCAAATAATAGTGATGATAATGATAATAGTCTGAACAGCTGTTTGTGCTCATCTCTGATTCCTTCCTTTGGATAAGTTGCCACAGACTGACAGGCCAAAGGGAATGCGTTGTATATTTGCATTTTCCTGTTAATGCTGTGTGCGGGGTGGGGTGCTAGGGATTGATTCCAGGCCTGTGAGAAATCTTGATTGGTTTTATATCAGCGAGCTACACACACACACACCCCAGCTCCTGAAGAACTTTTTGCGTGGTTGATTTTGTTTGCTTGTTTTGTTTTAAGACAAAGTCTCATGTAGGCCAGGCTGGCCTAGAACTCACGACGTAGCCGAGGGTGACCTCGAACTGCTGATCCGTCTGCTCCAACCTCCCCAGTGTTGGGAACACAAGTGTGGCCACTGCGGCGACCACCCTGTAGGCGCTGAAGCTCTCGTCCCAACAGTCTACATAATTCTAACTTTTTTAATGTTGTCGTTTCTTTCTAGTGTTTGGTTTTTGTTTTGTCGGTTGGTTGGTTGGCTTTTGTTTTGTTTTGTTTTGTTTTGTTTCCGGGACAGGGTCTCTCTGTGTAGCCTTGGCTGTCCTGGACTCGCTCTGTAGACCAGGCTGGCCTCGAACTCACAGCGATCCTCCTGCCTCTGCCTCCCAAGTGCTGGGATTAAAGGCGTGCCCCGTGCCTCGCTATTCCAGACATTTCTATGCACTGGGAGCTTTGCGCTAAATTGGGATTATTGGTTCCTGGTTCACTCTGGAGAAGGAGGTGGGGGGGAGGGGGGGGTTTAGTCGCTCAGTCACTCACCTGCTGCCCTCTGCTGCCCCCACACGGTCGGGGGGGACACGTTACAAGATCGTACAACATTTAAACAACAACCACAAAAGCAAACAAGCAAAAAAATCCTACAACGTCTCACACTTCAGCCTGCACGCAAAGTATCCTCTCCGGTGTTTAAACGGTCTTGCGGTTGTTTTCCTCCTTCCTTACGTTTGTTTGTTTGTTTGACCTGCGCACGAGTGCGGAGCGAAGAGCTCGCTCTCCCCTTTCCACGGTGTGGAATTCAGGCCACCCGGCTTCAGCGGCAAGGACCTTAACCCGCTGAACTATCGCCCCAACCCTTTTAGCGGATAAAAAAACAAACAAACAAACAACAGCAACAACAAAAAAAACCCAAAAAACCGAGGCTCAACACTGACAGAGCGAGCTGTGCGGCGGGCCATGAAACACACGCTCCGCCCGTCGTGTCCCCCACCTCCCGCCCCTTTAAATTTTGCAGCAGGGCTCTCCCAGGAAGATGTAAAAATTAACATCTGTCTCCACGCAGGGATGGTGCGAGCCAACAGCCAATGGGATGGCTCGCGCAGTTTATTAGGGTTTATTTAGGAGGCGGTGGAGAGTTACAAATGACTGCACCCTCTTCTCTTCTCCACCTCCCGCAACCCTCCCGCAAAATCCGGTTTTATTTAGTGCCCAAATCCTACAAACCAGGGCTTAGATCGCCACCTAGTGTTAGAACAGCAAACTTCAGGCCCGGGTAACAGACATCTAGACTCTTGGAAAGTCTTGACCATTTCTTGGTCCTTTTTTTTTTTTTTTTTTTTGGTTTTTCGAGACAGGGTTTCTCTGTGTAGCCTTGGCCATCCTGGACTCACTTTGTAGACCAGGCTGGCCTCGAACTCACAGCGATCCGCCTGCCTCTGCCTCCCGAGTGCTGGGATTAAAGGCGTGCGCCTCTTGGTCCTTTTTTAAGAGGAATGTTGCTGGTGCCTGCAAACGCTGTTTGAGCCTGAGAAGGGCGGCCTGCCTTGTCGCAGTCTGACACGGAGAACTGCTAAATGGTGGCTTGACCACAGCTATTCTAGCTAAGATTTGGAGGGCTGGTATCACGGAAGTCCTCACAAGAACCCGTATCTCCATTCAAAAAAAATTTAAGGCACAGTGACAGGTAAGTCACTTCCCGCAAACCACACGGGCAGTCTGACTTCAGGACCTGGACTTCTGACTACTTTTTTTTTCCTCGCAGAGAAAGGTAACATGAACAACATTTAAAAACATAAAATAAAGCCGGGTGTGGTGGCGCACTCCTTAAATCCCAGCACTCGGGAGGCAGAGGCAGGCGGATCGCTGTGAGTTTGAGGCCAGCCTGGTCTACAAAGCGAGTCTAGGACAGCCAAGGCTACACAGAGAAACCCTGTCTTGAAAAACAAAACAAAACAAAAGATAATAATAATATTAATAATAAAATAAAAAATAAAAATAAAATGATGAGGGCTAGAAAGTTCTGTGCCATAAAACACTCCCACGTGGCCATTAAAAGAATATGTAGGGATGAAGATACAACTTATCTGGAGGGCAACTGCCTGAACTCTCCCAGTGAGGGGCTGGGGTGTGGCTCAGTGGTAGAGCCCCTGCCTAGACTCCCCCAGTGAGGGGCTGGGGCGTGGCTCAGTGGTAGAGCCCCTGCCTAGAATCCCCCAGGGAGGGGCTGGGGTGTGGCTCAGTGGTAGAGCCCCTGCCTAGAATCCCCCAAGGAGGGGCTGGGGTGTGGCTCAGTGGTAGAGCCCCTGCCTAGAATCCCCCAGTGAGGGGCTGGGGTGTGGCTCAGTGGTAGAGCCCCTGCCTAGACTCCCCCAGTGAGGGGCTGGGGTGTGGCTCAGTGGTAGAGCCCCTGCCTAGAATCCCCCAGTGAGAGGCTGGGGGCGTGGCTCAATGGTAGAGCCCCTGCCTAGAATCCCCCAGTGAGAGGCTGGGGGCGTGGCTCAGTGGTAGAGCCCCTGCCTAGAGTCCCCCAGTGAGGGGCTGGGGTGTGGCTCAGTGGTAGAGCCCCTGCCTAGAATCCCCCAGTGAGGGGCTGTGGGTGTGGCTCAGTGATAGAGCCCCTGCCTAGAATCCCCCAGTGAGGGGCTGGGGTGTGGCTCAGTGGTAGAGCCCCTGCCTAGAGTCCCCCAGTGAGGGGCTGGGGTGTGGCTCAGTGATAGAGCCCCTGCCTAGAATCCCCCAGTGAGGGGGGCTGACCTCTGGAAATGGAGGGGTTGGAAGAAGGCATTTTTCAAAAGACCAATAGTGCACAGCTCCACTCACAGTATTGTAAGAGAGCAACTGCCTTTAATCCCAGCACTCGGGAGGCAGAGGCAGGAGGATCGCTGTGAGTTCGAGGCCAGCCTGGTCTACAGAGCTAGTCCAGGACAGCCAGGGCTACACAGAGAAACGCTGTCTCAAAAAACCACACACACACACACACACACACACACACACACACACACACAAGAAGAAGAAGGAGAAGAAGAAGAAAAGAAAGGAAGGAAGAAAAGAAAAAGAAAAAGACAGGCAACTCTAACCCATAGTGACAAAATTAGATCAGTTGATGCCAGAGGCTGACAGGGCTGGGTGGGGGAAGAGGAGTGTTTGCTGCCAGGAAATCTGGGTGATAGAAATGTTCCCTCTCAATTAGGGACATGGACCACCTGCTATGATCCCAGCACCCAGGAAGTACAGGCAGGGGGCTCAGAAGTTCAAATCCACCCTCAGCTACATAGTGAATCTGAGGTTAGCCTGTGCTACATGAGAAGCGAAAACACTAACCTCGCTGTAGACAGCCCCCGCATAGAATACAGCGATCCTCCTGCCTCCACCTCGTGAGCGCACTGGGATTCCAGTCACGAGTCACCACACCCTGTTTCTTTCTTCTTTGTCCCTCCCCCCTGTTTAATATTCATTTATCGTTAGGATGGGAATCGCCCCTCCATCCATTCACGCCAGTCGGTCAAGTTGCCGTGCTGGTTATCAGACCGACCCTTGGGGTGTGATGGGCAGGTGATCCAGTCCCAGCGACCATGGTGTCCCCTCATCTCACTATGCCACAGCCTCACAGGAAAGAAAGGCCGAGAGAGGAGAGGGGTTGTGACCTCTAGACTGTCAGACACGGATCTATAATGGATGATGTTCTGTCAGCTGCAGCTTAGTGATTGATTGATTTATTTTGGTTTTTCAAGACAGGGTCTCTCTGTGTAGCCTTGGCTGTCCTGGGCTCGCTTTGTAGACCAGGCTGGCCTCGAACTCACAGCGATCCGCCTGCCTCTGCCTCCCGAGTGCAGGGATTAAAGGCGTGCACCACCACCACCCGGCTACCAGCTTAGTGATTTTTTAAAAATTTACTTATTATTAGGTATACAGATCTCTACCTGCACATACACCTGCATGCCAGAAGAGGACCATGTGGGTGCTGGGAATTGAACTCAGGACCTCTGGAAGAGCAGGCAATGAGTGCTCTTAACCGCTGAACCGTCTCTCCAGCCCCCAGCTTAGTGATTTTTGAGGGGAGGTAAGAGTGGCCTGCTCGCAGCTGGAGAGGCGGCTTGGTGGTTGCGAGCGAGTGCACACTGCTCCAGTTTGTCTCCCAGCACTGAAGTCCAGCGTCTCACAGCGACCTGTAACTCCTGCTCCGGGGAAGCTTCTGGCACCTGCGCACGCACTCTGCATTCAGTCACACGGACAAACACACATAAAAACAAATAAAATGCAGTGGGGATGGGGGGGCGGAGAGGGGTGAGGAAGAGGCCAGCCTGGTCTACAAAGTGAGTCTAGGACAGCCAAGGCTACGCAGAGAGAAACCCTGTTTTGTTTTTGAGACAGGGTCTCTCTGTGTAGCCCTGGCTGTCCTGGGCTCACTTTGTAGACCAGGCTGGCCTCGAACTCACAGCGATCCGCCTGCCTCTGCCTCCTGAGTGCTGGGATTAAAGACGTGTGCTAGCACCCCAGCTTAATGAACATCTTGACAAAGAAATTAGGTACACACAAAAATAGGAGAAAATCCTATTCACCATAGCCTTAAGAAAGGGGGAAAAATACCCAGAAATAAATGTGTGAAAAGTACTTACAAAGCAAACTTTAAAGACACTAAAGAAAGAAAATAAAGAGACCAGGACTGGAAAGACTTCTGTGCTCATGTATTGACATAGCTGATACTGGGGAAATGGCCATATAAAAAAAGTAATCTCCAGAATCAATGCAACCCCCATAAAAGTTCCCATGACATTCTTCACAGAGGTAAAGAAAAAAGTAATGATAATCTAGAACTGAAGAGATGGCTCAGTGGTTAAGAGCACTGGCTGCTCTTCCACAGGACCTGGGTTCGATTCCCAGCACCCACTTGGCAGCTCACAATGGTCTGTAATCCCAGTTCCAGGGGATTTGTATGTATGTAGCGCACACATACACACTTTTAAAATTTTTTTTATTTTTTGGTTTTTCGAGACAGGGTCTCTCTGTGTAGCCTTGGCTGTCCCGGACTCACTCTGTAGACCAGGTTGGCCTCGAATTCACAGCGATCCTCCTGCCTCTGCCTCCCAAGTGCTGGGATTAAAGGTGTGCGCCACCACCGCCCAGCCACACATACACACTTATGCACAGAAAAGAAAAGCAAATCTCTTTAAAGAGGCTCCCAAACCACCAGACAATGAACCAACAACATCAACAAAAACAAACAAACAAACAACAACAACAAAAAACCCAAATGGACTATCACATGAGATTTTAATCATAGAAGAGAGCTGGGTGTGGGAAACCTTTTTATCTTTCCAGTTTTTTCTCCGTGTTATCATTCCCCAAGATAAAGATTATTTTTACAAGTGGCAAGAAAGCATAATAGAGATGACAGCGAGGCCATGTTCATTTCAGCGGGCAGGGAAAAACAGGTCACAAACTCTCCGGGGACTTGTGGTAACATTTTCTGTGCTCAGCAATTCCTTCCAAAAACCTCAGAGTCTCCCCACGCAGGGCACATGGCTGATGTGGCGGTGGCCGTACATGTGCAGGTCTCCCTCTCCGCGGGCTGTGGCTCCTGTAGCTGGAGCAGAGACTTCGATGTTCTGGACAAGGCTCTCGCGTGATGTCCAGGGCTGAGCAAGGAGGTGTCCTCTCCTGTTCCTGTCTTCAGACACTCAACGGTGTCCACTGGGTGCCTGACGAAAGGCTGGTGACCTGGGCTAAGGACGCAACAGAATCCAGGGGATCCTTGTGGCCCTAGAGTTCAAGTTTTGTTTTGGTTTTTCAAGACAGGGTTTCTCTGTGTAGCCTTGGCTGTCCTGGACTCACTTTGTAGACCAAGCTGGCCTCGAACTCACGGCGATCCGCCTGCCTCTGCCTCCCGAGTGCTGGGATTAAAGGCGTGCGCCGCCACCACCGTCTGACTGGAGTTCAAGTTTTAAAGCCGACAAAGAACAGATTTAAAAAAAAAAAGTGTCTACGTGGTAAGTGTGTCCTGAGATGGGTATGGTGGCGTGGTACGTGGCCTGTTATCCCAGCTTAATTGGGGCCATCTTGGGCTACAATAATGAGACCCTGTATCAGCAGAGTGAAATAATATAAAAAATAAATAAATAAAAAGGCAGCTAAGGGGCCTGGAGAGACGGCTCAATAGTTAAGAGCACTGGCTGCTCTTGCAGTGGGCTCAGGTTTGGTTTTTAGCACTCACACGGTGGCTCACATCAGGGGCGTGGGCACCAGTTATGTACACAGTGGCCAGACATACATGTAAGAAAAACACTCATACACATAAAAGAAAAATAAATATATATATTTTTTGTTTTGTTTTGTTTTTTTGAGACAGGGTTTCCCTGTGTAGCCTTGGCTGTCCTAGACTCGCTTTGTAGTCCAGGCTGGCCTTGAACTCCGCCTCCGCGCCCAGCATGACTAAAATCTTAACAACATGAAGGGCAGGCAGGAGTAATGGCATCTGCCTGTAATGCCCGTTTGGGTCGGGGGGAGGGGGGGCTGGAGCCAGATCATTAGATCAAGGCCAGCCTATGGGGAGGGTCGGACATGTTTCGCTTCTCATGACAAAAAAAAAAAAAAAAGGAAATTGGAGTGTTTGTGTTTGTCAGTGACTGGATATGGGGGAGGAAATAGGATTCGGAGTTGAGAGGAAGAAAAGGAAGCAAGGCAGGAGAAAAGGAGGGAGGGGAGGAGTGACGCAGGCAGAGAGAAGGGGGGAAGGGGGGGAGGAAGGGGGAGGAGGGGAGCGTAGGGTAATGCGGT